>NC_134359.1:46328215-46628215 GCF_048569485.1 Anomaloglossus baeobatrachus
TTTTTTTGAAGTCCATCACATCAACCGCAGGTGATTTACTGCGGGGACACTCCCGAGTCTGCAGTATCGCCAACCCTCCGTCCACTGACCCTCCTAAGCCACTCCACTGCAGTGACACTCCCTCCTCTGAGCCCTCAGTATTGCTGACCCTGCGCCACCACTGCCGCCCCGGTAAGCCACATTTGGATTATAAGATGCAACCCCATTTTACCCTCAGTTTTGGGGGTTGAAAAAGAGCGTCTTATAATCCGGAAAACACAGTATTTCCTTCCAGACAAGGTCTATTTCGGGGAAGACTTTGTGTATTTCAGCAAGACAATGGTAAACCACAAGAGCATGGCCTCGCAGAAGAAGAGTTCAGGTGATGAACAGACATCTGCAGCCCAGTCCTTTCATCAATAAAAATCATTATGAAATGAAAAATCTGACCCAGAACTGTGGAACAACTAGAATCCTACATCAGAGAAGAAGGGGACAACATTCCTCTCCCAAAACTCCATCAATTGTCTCCTCTCTAAGAAGAAGAGGAGAGGCTAACTGACGGTAGACACGACCCGGACCCGATTTTTTTGAGATGTCATCAGTTGATCAATGGATTCCTTTTTTTCAAATGTAATTGAAAAATTTCCAACGTTCTGATCTGCGTCCTATGTTCTGTGTGATAAATAAAATATGGCGATAAGAGATTTCCAAATCATGGCATTCTTATTTACTTTATATTTCACACCGCGTCCCAACTTTTTTGGAACTGGGGTTGTATATTTTACCCTTGAAGTAAAATCTCAGCCCTTCGATATCTATATTCACAAGTATGAGATCTAAAGTAAATGGAGTCGGAAAGAATAGTAATGCCGGTGATGTGTAGAATACATAATACCGGTATTAATAGTACGGAGACTATTAAGAAACCATAAGAGATACATTAAATATTTTCAGATAGTTCCGTTATGAATGAGAAAAGTAATTCCGCTTCTTAGAAGAAGGTTCAGGCAATTTATTCTAAACGCAATTATTTCTGCAGTGATCATCTGAGGCAGAAAATCTAAGGTGACATTGTCCCATTTTCTCTTCCTCTCGCCACTTGAGCTAATCTACCATGTATATGAAAATTTTCTTGTCTTATTCAAAAATGAAGGCTCAAGGCGCCCATCGAGGCTTGTGGCCAAATCTAGCCAGGTGGTAGAGCACATATTCACATGGAACATTAGTCATTAACAAGACAAATTCCCCCGAGCCCATCACAACAAATGCCGAAAATGGAAGCCGCTTAGCAGGACATCTAACAAAATTACTAAAAACATATGGACTGATAATAATTGACTGTCTTAGAGCCCATGAACGGAGCACGGGCCCTGTACAGTGCAACACAGAGTCCCTAAGGGCCCCATATGCACTTCATATACCGCTATATGGTGCCTCTGTCAGACACTTTATCCACCAATGCAATGATCTTTAAGAAAATACTTCCATAATACTACAGGTCAGTGGACCATGATTCTTTACTAAAAGGCTTATAACAGTTACTAGCATTAAAAATCAAGTCAATATCCAACTTTTAACAATAGGTTAATATTAGAAAAATATATATCTTTATAGAAGTTAAAGCTCAATTTTTATTACACTTATTCCCCAAATATATTGTAAAGCTATAGAGCAAAAAGTTAACATTTGTTTGATTAAGACACCACTAGGGGGAGCTAGAGAGGTTACTAAATACTGATTTATTATTGATTTCAATGTATTTAAAGGGAACCTGTCCCCAGATTTGTCTCCTATAAGCTGCGACCACCACTGGTAATCTAATCTAATATATAAAGCTGAATGTGTGTGTGTGTGTGTGTGTGTGTGTGTGTGTGTGTGTGTGTGTGTGTGTGTGTGTGTATGTCCGGGATTGGCATCTGCACCGTCGCAGCTACAGCCACAAAATTTTGCACACTCACACGTCTGGACCCCGAGAGCGTCATAGGCTATGTTGTGAGGTGAAATTTTAACCCCGCGCATTCCAATTTACCAATCAATTTTGTTTCTATTTACATAATGGGGAAAAAAGTGAAACAAAAAGTGTATCCGCACCGTCGCATTTACAATCACGAAATTTTGCACAGACACCTCATGTGACCCAGGGAACGTCGTAGACTATGTTTTGACAGGAAAATTTAACCCCGCGCTTTACAGTTACTCTCCAAAAAACATGCCTTCATTAAAGTAAATGGAGCCTGGAACTACAGGTTATTAGTAGGAGCTGTGATTGGTTGCTATAGGAACAAAAGACATTCATAGTATAAGAAGCTTATATGTGAGGTAATAAGATGTCGGTGGCGAGACGGATAGAGAGAGACAGACAGAGAGACAGACAGGGAAAGAGACAGACAGAGATAAACGGTGAAAGAGACAGACAGAGACAGACGGTGAAAGAGACACAGACAGAGACAGACCTGGAAAGAGACAGACCTGGAAAGAGACAGACCAGGAAAGAGACAGACCAGGAAAGAGACAGACCTGGAAAGAGACAGACCTGGAAAGAGACAGACCTGGAAAGAGACAGACCTGGAAAGAGACAGACCTGGAAAGAGACAGATGGGAAAAGAGACAGACAGACATGCAGACAGGGACAGAGACAGGCAGACAGGGAAGGAGGAGACAGCCAGAGAGACAGACAAAGATAGATGGGGAAAGACACAGACCTTGATCGAGACAGACGGGGAAAGAGACAGAGAAATAGAGACAGACAAGGAAAGAGACAGACAGAGACAGGCAGACAGGGAAAGAGACAGACAGGAAAAGACACAGACAAAGAGACTGGGAGACAGACGGGGAAAGAGACAGACCTGGGAAAGAGACAGACCTAGAAAGAGACAGATGGGGAAAGAAACAGAGAGATAGAGACAGACAAAAAAAAGAGACAGACAGAGACAGGCAGATGGGGAAAGAGACAGACGGGGAAAGAGACAGACGGAGCACATTACTTGGCCAATTTAGTTAAATCTGTGTGGAATATCTGTGGTGTTGAAATATATGTTGTGCAATGCTTCTATTAGCTTACTTTTTGCCTTTTAATAATTACATTTCTATCTATTTGTTTTGTGGTTTTTGTGTGCAGAATACATTTTTGTTAATACATTCTATGTTAACAACAGTTATTAACCCGGGCGAAGCCGGGTAGTACAGCTAGTCTCTTATATACAGCATCCTAGAACACTGTATATAAGAGCCCAGGCTGATCTGTATAGCGTAAAGAAGACCTTTTATTATACTCACCTAAGGGGCAGTCGGTTCGACGGGCGTCGCTGGTCTTGGTTTGGCATCTACTCTTTTTTTGTGATTGCAGTCCCCCTTTCCAGCTCCGTGTAGATGACGCGTTCTATGTCATCCACACAAAGGTCTCCATTGCGCTCCAGCGCATGCTCTCTGAGCTGCTGAGGGCAGATCAAAGTATTTTAGTGCGCATGCGCGGGTGTTCTCTGACCTTTCCCTGCGCCTGCGTCTCTGTCTCTGGTCTTAGACTGGCGCATCCTCTCTTCTTTCAATTTCTTGTCCTACTTTCCAGCTCATTGTAGATGACGCATCCTATGTCATCCACACACAGGCTTTCATTGTGCTTCTGCGCATGTGCACTTATCTCTGCGCTGCTGAGGGCAGATAAAAGTATTTTAGTACGCATGCGCAGGTGGTCTTCGACCTTACCCCACACATGTGCATTACAGGACTTTGCTCTACTCTAAGCAGGGTAGACAGAAGTGCGTGTATGCAGGAGCACTATGGAGGCCTCTGTGTGGATGACGTAGGGCGCATCATCCACACGGAGCTATGAATGAGGACGGCGGTGGAAGGAAGAGAGGTGGAGCCAAACTGAGACCAGCGACGCCCATCGGACCAGACCGCCCCGCAGGTGAGTACAATAAAATATGGGGGTTTTTACGTTATACAGAGCGGTTTGTGCTCTTATATACAGTATTAAGGGCTCACCAGTGGTGGCTGCAGCTTATTGGGGGAAAACCTGGTGACAGGTTCCCTTTAAGTCTTGCAATCTGCTCTTATGCTCCCTCTAGTGGTGACTACATGTAGAAGGCTTTAGAGTTCTATGAGAAGAAGCATTCAGAGCAATACAAGGTTTTTAACAACACAGAAATGCGAACATATTTGGAGAATCAAATTGTATAGACACTCATTATAAGCTGTTTTATGACATTACAAAGAACATGGTGAAGCATGATGAGCTAGGCAGAAAGGTAAGGAAGGACACAAGTGAGGCTGCTTTCACACATCCGGTTTTTCTTCTGCGGCACAATCCGGCACTTTGCAGGAAAATCGCAACCGGTTTTTTTTGCTGCCGGTTGCGATTTTCCTGCATAGACTTTAATTAGTGCCGCATTGTGCCGCATGGCCTTGCGCTCCATCCGGTTTTTGCCGCATGCGGCAGATTTAGCCGATGCGGCGGCCGGATGGAACGTTGCCTAGCACGTTTTTTCGTGCGGCAAAAAAAACCGCATCGCGCCGCATTCGGCCGATGCGGCGCATCTCTCAATGCATGCCTATGGCGGCCGGATGCGGCGTGATGCGGCAAATACCGCATCCGGCCGCCGCATGCGGTTTTTGCCACTGCGCATGCTCAGTAGCATGCCGCAAGCGGCAAAAACCGGGCGGGCCGCATGGGAAAAACTTATGCAAAGGATGCGGTGTTTTCACCGCATCCGTTGCATAGCTTCCACAGCCGGATTGAGCCGCAGAGCTCAAGCCGGATGTGTGAAAGTAGCCTGAGCATGCAAAGCTCCTAGCCAGGTGCATTAATCAGTGCTGTGAGTATATGCCTGTGATATAGGTCGGTTGCCAGCGCCATAGGATAAAACAAGTATCTGTGTTGAATTTTTAGAAAATACTGAAAAAATTATAGTTTGCTTTTATCCTTTAGGTCATTTATACTTTTTGCTGAAATGTGATATATAATTTTAAAAATAAAATATATGTTCTTATTTTTACTTTTTCACAAATTTTTTGTATTTATTAGTATTGTAATTTTTGTATTTGCCCTATTCATGGCACTACCCCTAACCCTAAAGCTATCTTCAACCCTAGTCTTAAATCTAACTATAAACCTAACCCTGGATAAAGCTAGAAAAATATGTAAAAATGCAAAGTTTATTATGATAATATTATAATAGTATTTTTTTTTTTAACAGAGGACACTTAAATTTGGGACTGCTCCCACAACAGGTCCCTGATTCTCCTTTCACAAAATTACAAGAGAGTAAGGAGAAGCAAATTACTGTGGGGGAGCACTGGGCAGCTTCTGTGATCTAAGTTGCTGCCTATGCAGAGCGCAGCAGATGAAATTCTATCAGTTGCTGCCTATGCAGAGCACAGCAAGTGAAATGAGTTCAGTTGTTGCGCTCTGCATTGGCAGAGAATGAGGTGACAAAGTTCTCTTCATCATGCTGAGAGCTCTGTTAGCCCATTACAAACTCATCTTGTCTGTGCTCTGTATGAGATCCTGCAGCATAGGCTGAGGGGTCAAAGCAACTACTGGTGGCTTTACTCATCTAGATTACCATGCTGGTCACTAACTGCCGCCCACAGAACACTACCAAGAAAACCTGAGGGTAAAATTTTGTGCCGCAAGAAAATTTGGTGCATAGGACAACCCCAAGTGTGGCCCACCTAAGGCTACACCACTGTATGTGACTATACAGAATACGCAATTCTCTGCTTATATACAGATTTATACAATGTAACTCTATTTGTGTGTACACGTAAATCGTTCTAGTTCCGTATCTCTTACCTGTTCATCTGCTCCTGCATTAGATCTAGCCTGTGCTCCACTTCTCCATACGTCAGGTCGTTGTCACCATCGCTCGTTCCCCAGGCTAAGCTGTTCAGTGCGGCTTCATTGGTTACACTCTGGTGTATCTTAGCACTTTCTCTCTCCCAGCATTTTGGACTTGCAATATCTGTCACAAAAGAAAATATACATTACTACCCTCATATTCTGTAGACTGTAGTCTGTGAGCCCTTGTGGGCAGGGACCTCTTTCCTCCTTTACCAGTCTGTGCCTTGTATTGGTCATGATTATTGTACTTATCCATCAAAGTCAATGGTTGCTCAATCTCCCCAGTCACGCGTGTTCGCTACCTGGGGGTAACCTTTGACTGTGCTCTCTCCTTCAAGTCAGATATCCAAAACCTTGCCACCTCCTGCCAACTCTAACTCAAAAATATTTTCCGAATTGTACATTCCTTGATCAAGAATCTGCAAAAACACTAGTGCATGCCCTCATCATCTCCCGCCTCGACTACTGCAACCTCCTGCTCTATGGTCTCCCTTCTAACATTCTCACACCCCTACAATCTATACTAAACTCTGCTGCATGACGAATCCAGCTGTCCCCTCGCTATCCCCCAGCTTCTCCTCTCTGCCAATCTCTTCACTGGCTTTTCATAGCACAAAGACTCAGTTTCAAAACCCTAACCATCCCATACAAGGCCATCCACAATCTGTCTCCTCCTTACATCTGTAACCTAGTCTCCGAATACTTACCTGCACACAACCTCCGATCCTCACAAGATCTCCTTCTCTACTCCCCTGTCATCTCCTCTTCCCACAATCACATACAAGATTTCTCCCGTGCCTCCCCCATACTCTGGAATGCTCTACCCCAGTATATCAGACTATCGCCTACAATGGAAAGCTTCCAAAGAACCTGAAGATCAACTTCTTCCGACAAGCTTACAACATGCACTATCCCTCAGTCCACTATGCCGTTGTCCGACCAGCTGTACCCTCACCTACTGTATCCTCACCCATTCCCTGTACACTGTGAGCCCTCGCTGGCAGGGTCCTCTCTCCTCCTGTAGACTGTGAGCCCTCGCTGGCAGGGTCCTCTCTCCTCCTATACCAGTCTGTGCCTTGAATTGTTTATGATTATTGTACATGTGATATATGCCCCTTTTCCCATTTAAAGTGCCATGGAATCAATGGCGCTATAATTATAATATTGTAAAGTATATACTAAAACAATACATTATAACTCCAATGTGTTCACACTGCCCATTTAATGCATAGCTCTGTTCTCTTAGAACAGAGTGTACCTGTCATTTCCCATTCAACATGACTTGTTATATGGGTGTATATAAGGAATAAAACTACTTATGTCCATTATTTTACTTGTATCCTGTGGTTTTCCCCTCTGCAGGCTCACTTTTAGTTGTCTCTCAGCTAGTAGGTGGAAATTAGCTGTTATAACATTTCCCATACACAGCAAACACAGACATAATGGAATTATACTCTCCTCTCTGTATGTAGCACATATTCCAAAGCAGCAGAAGCATTGAGGACAATGTATAGCAGTACTGAGCAGTGTAACTGTTAATACAGTTCTGGGATGAGAAAAAACACTTACCATAAAGCTGCAGCAGGATCTATCTGTGTCTCTCTGCCTCTCTTAGGCCTAGGACACACGGCGAGAAAAACGGTGCAAGTGGATTGCAATCAAAAATATGTGCCCATGAGCGATTATTTTCTCAGCCCTAATCTGACCGAGAAAACAGTCACAGCATGCTGCGAGTGGAACAGGATCCTGTTTCACTCGCACCCATTCCAGTCTATAGGGGCGAGAGAAACATCACACTGCTCTAGCAGTACACCGGTGTAAAGCGAGAGCAGTGCGATTCTCGCATCAGCTGGCAACGGAGGAGATAGATAGATAAATCCCTCTCTTTCGCAGTGTCAGCCTTCCCATCCTCAGGGCCGCCCCTCCCCTCTGCAGCTGTGGTCTGATCGCATGATCGGACCACAGTCGCATGACGCTCAGCTCCCGCTGTGCTGCGAGCGTGTGCAGAATATCATGCGAGGATCGCACATAACCCCGTGTGGCCTTGGCCTTACTCTGCTCCCATATCCTGCAGCTGTAATCTGACACCTCAGTTAGTTGACAGTCATTTTAAATCTAGTTTTTAAAGTAAAGGATTAGTACTGGAGATGGTGGAGAAGTGGCTCATAAGTTGAGAAAGAAACACATTTCTATGATAACATATAAGATATACAGTCGTGGCCTAAATGTTGGCATCCCTGAAACTGTTCCAGAAAATTAAGTATTTCTCAGATAAAAATTATTGCAGTTACACACATTTTGTCAAACACATGTTTATTTCTTGTGTGTATTGGAAAAACACAAAAAAAAAAGAAAAAAAAGCTTACGGGACATAATTCCACACAAAATTCCTCAAAATGGGCAGGACAAAATTGTTGCCACCTTTCCAAAATTGTGGGTAAACCACTTTATTTCAAGCATGGAATACTCGTTTAAACTGACCTATGGCAAATAACAGGTGTGGGCAATATGAAAATCACACCTGAAACCTCATAAAAAGGGGAGAAGTTGACTAAATCTTTGCATTGTGAGTATGCATTAAGCATGGAGAACAAAAAAAGAAGGTAACTGTCTGAGGACTTTAGAATCAAAATTGTTGAAAAATATGAACAATCTCAAAGTTACAAGTCCATCTCCAGAGATTTTGACGAACCTTTGTCAACAGGGCAGAACATAATCAAGAAATTTATAACCTATTGCTCTATAGCTAATTTTTCTGGATGTGGATGGCAGAGAAAAATTGATGAAAGATTGCAACGCAGGATAGACTGGATGGTGGAAAAGCCGCCCCAATAAAGTTCCAAAGACATTCAACCTGTCCTGCAGGCTCAGGGTTCATTAGTGTCGTTAAAGTAAATGAAATGCCATGGCAGGAGATCCAGGAGGACCCCCCTGCTGACACATAAAAAAGCTAGACTGCAGTTTGTCAAAAAAATACGTAAGCCAAAATCCTTCTGGGAAAGAGTCTTGTGGACAGATGAGACCAAGATAGAGCTTTTTCGTAAAGCATATCATTCTACTGTTTACCAAAAATGGATTGAGGCCTACAAAGAAAAGAACACAGTAGAAACAGTCCAATATGGTAGAGGTTCAAAGATGTTTTGGTGTTGTTTTGCTGCCTCTGGCACTTGGGGTCCTTGACTGTGTGCAACGCATCATGAAATATGAAGATTTCCAAAGGATTTTGGGTGCCCAGTGTCAGAAACCTGGGTTTGCATCCTAGGTTATTGGTCTTCCAGCAGAACAATGACCCCAAACATATTTCAAGAAGCCCTCAGAAATGGATGGAAACAAAGTGATGGAGAATTCTGAAGTGAAAGCAATGAGTCTGGTTCTAAGGGGTGCTTTGCATACTACGACATCGCAAGCCGATGGTAGCGATGCCAAGCGCAACAGTCCCCGCCCCCGTCACAGCAGCGATATCTTGTGATAGCTGCCGTAGCGAACATTATCGCTACAGCAGCTTCACACGCACTTACCTGCCCTGTGACGTTGCTCTGGCCGGCGAACCGCCTCCTTCCTAAGGGGGCGGGTTGTGCTGCATCACAGCGACGTCACACGGCAGGCGGCCAATAGAAGCAGAGGGGCGGAGATGAGCGGGACGTAAACATCCCGCCCACCTCCGTCCTTCCGCATAGCCAGTGTGAGCCGCGGGACGCAGGTAAGGAGATGTTCCTCGCTCCTGCGGCTTCTCACACAGCGATGTGTGCTGCCGCAGGAACGAGGAACAACATCGGACCTGTTGCTGCCGCGACATTATGGAAATGACCGACACTACACCGATAATACGATTTCGACGCTTTTGCGCTTGTTAATCGTATCAAAAACGATTTACACACTCCCATGTCGACAGCGACGCCGGATGTGCGGCACTTTCGATTTGACCCCACCGACATCGCAGCTGCGATGTCGCAGTGTGCAAAATACCCCTAAATCCCATGGAGAGATCTTAAAATTGCTGTTGGGAGAAGACACCTTCAAATATGAGAGACCTGGAGCAGTTTGCAAAGGAAGAGCACAAAATTCCAGTTGAGAGGAGTAAGAAACTTGTGGATAGTTATTGAAAGCAATTGATTGCAGTTTTTATTCCAAAGGGTGCGCAACCAAATATTAAGCTGAGGATGCCAACAATTTTGTCCAGCCGATTTTTGGAATTTTGTGTGAAATTATGTTCAGTCTGCCTTTTTTCTCAGTTTTTTTGTTCCAATACACACAAAGGAAATAAACAGGTGTATAACAAAACATATGAAATTGAATAATTTTCTGGAACAATTTCAAGGGTGCCAACACTTTCGGCCATGACTGAATTACAAAGCATCTTACATTCACTTGTAGTACTGCAACATTTGTTAAAAGGACAGTGACCATTTAAATAGTTGTAGACCCCCATAGACTTAAAATGTGCAGGCGGACCACACATTATTTTGTAAACGTCATTGCAAGTTAAGCAGACGCACAAGATCGTGCAGCTGAAGGAGTGGAAAGCCATTGATGAGACACAGCTGGACTCCTTCAAAGAGAAGGCAGAAGTGGTTTATGACCATCTCTGCCTTCCTGATTTCTGTATACTCAGTGCCTGTTAATTGCTGTGTATACAGTATAGGAAGCGCTAAAAGCGATTCCTCCTCCAGACACAATGATCATGTAGTCAGCAGGTGCTGGGAGGGGTGCAGAAGCTTCTCCGCTGTGCAGCTAGGAGAATGAATTAGATGTGGTGATAATAAGGCCCAGTAAAGGCCACTTTACACGCTGCAATCTCGCTAGCGAGCGTACCCGCCCCCGTCGTTTGTGCGTCACAAGCAAACCGCTGCCCGTGGTGCACAATATAGTTAGGCCCCATCACACTACTTACCTTCCCTGCGACGTCGCTGTGGCCGGCGAACCGCCTAAGGGGGGCGGTTCGTGCAACGTCACAGGCTGCCAATAGAAGCGGAGGGGCGGAGAACAGCCGTAGGAAAGACACGCCCACCGCGTTGCCAGAGGACACAGGTAAGCTATTGTTCGTTATTCCCGGGGTGTCACACGTAGCGATGTGTGCTGCCACAGGAACGGCCAACAACCTGCGTGCAAAAGCAGCAATGATAATCGGGAATAGAACGACGTGTCAACGATCAACGATATGGTATTTTTGATAGTTAGCGGTCGTTCGTACGTTTCACACGCAACGACGTCGCTAACGAGGCCGGATGTGCGTCACGAATTAGGTGACCCCAACGACATCTCGTTAGCGATGTCGCTGCGTGTAAAGCGGCCTTAAGAGGATGTAAAATAAATTTAAAAAAATTAATTTAATTTGTGTTAAAATGCTCCAATAAAATTATTTGAAGAACTAAAAGAGAATAAAATTGAGAATTCTTAATCCCACATGTATGGGGACTAATGGCCTGGTCTTGTAATGGTTAAATTGGAAAGATTCTTGAACAGGCGGTAATTCAACCAATGTATAGCCAGTTTAAGATATTGTTATGCTCCAGTTAACACTTGTGCCCGGGCATCTCCGATGTGCCCTCTTGTACACCGCGCACTAGTTGGTTCCTGTGTCCTAATTCCCTCCGCTAGTATCTGGAGCAGACTGGATACTAGACACATGCAGAAGGTGATTTATCAGAAGTCTTCTTAAGTCAGCAAACAGCAGTATTTAAACAAAGATATTGCTGATCTATAATGTACAATGCAGACGGCGGTGCACATCATGTAACTCCAGCCGGCTCTGCCGTATTGTGAGCTGCAAGGTCTCCGACTGATTGTCAGGTGTGTTTATCACACTAATGGAAAGAGCCATCCATTCCAACCTATCCGGGAGTAAGGTCACAGCTTTATTTCTTGGCTGTCACCATTATTTCAGATCAGATCATTAGATTCTTTCTTCGAGCCTAAAGACTATAGAGAAATCAAAGTAAGCCCGAGCAATATCCAAACACAAAGCTACAGTCGTCTGCAGGAAGAGGGCACCAGTGTACCCATCAGGGGACTTATTTGGCTGGATAAGTAAGAGAAGCTCTAAAATGTTCTCAAAGAGCGTTAAAGTGCAGGTCCTCGATGTTCCCAGCACAGACAGCAGCATTTCATGGAGAATGATTCTTATGGGGTCGCTCATTCTTGAGTAAGTTAACAAGAACAAGATTGTAGTACTTCATTCAGTTTACAGATATAAGAAGTAGAGTATGGCGGCACTATAAAATATTATAGGTAGATGAGACATTGGGAATAGGTGAGAGGTGATGCTGAAAATGTGCAAGAGTAATATGTCTGTGCTGTAAACTCTGCAGAGGAATTATGGCTGGAAGAAGAAGTCTTCATAGCGGTCTGGACCAGATGTGTTACGTCACCACCGGAGTCTGCTCCAGCGACTTCTGCTCCGATCGCCAGGCGATGCCGTGTTCCTGCCGTGGATGGTGCTGGTGATGGGAGAGGAGTTGATGCCAGCGGCACCGGTGGGCGCAGGCTCCGATCATCCACTGGGCTGGGTTATCTTGGGATCTGCAGTACCGCTGGCTGACTGTGGGTGGCATGTGTCTTCCAGCTGAAATTGCCAGCGTTCAGCTACAGCCAATGGGAAGACACCACACCCTTCTTATTCCCCCTCCTGTCACATGACGACTGCCAGAGATAGTTCTGATTTTCCTGTCTCCTGTTACGTCCTATTCTGTTTGGTTATTCCTGTGTGCTGACTTCTGCATGTTTTCTGACTACCCTCCTACCTACTGTTTTTGTACCTCGCTGCCCGATCCGGATTTGACCTCTGCTACGTTTGCTGACTACGTCATTGCCTGCCGATTCTGTCCGTTCCGCAATTCCTGGTTTGACCCTGCCTGGTTACTACTCTCATCAGACTGCAGCCTTCCACAGGTAGTGATCTCCAGGGCCCTGTGTAATCCCAAATCCCTGTATAGGAGTTAAAGGGTTTCAGGGTTCTGGGGGTCCTGCTTGGTGAGTGGCTTCCCTCTAGCCTCCCCATTACAGCCCATCTGAGTCTGTGGATCCAGGCAGGCGTTACAAGATGGAAAAGACTTGCAAAGTGAGACTCAGTCACTGTTTTTGGCTCTACTGTAATCTTTTATATGACCTACAGAACTGGTATATATATGGTCACTGTAGGGTGGTAATATTGGTCTTTCTGTAATAGTTTTCCTTCAATAAAAGGATTGTCATCTGCTGCAGGGCCCCATACAACCGATAAGATTATGGAGCATCTCCATTGTTGTGAACTTTGAACTAGGGATCCACTCAGATGTGATTTGCTGAACCCCCTTGTATAAGATTGAACTATTTTGTTTGTTTTCTAGATATAAGATATAGACTATGGCATGATTGGGAATAGGTGGAGGGTATTGCTAGAAATAAGGAAGGAAAAAGTGTCTATGCTGCTGTAAAATAGGTGCGAGATGCAATGATACAGAGAATGAGGAGTCAGTTGTAGGATTAGCACTTTAGATATAAGAATGGTATAGCAGATTATTTCACAGTGGAGAAATCTGCAGTATTAGTATACACAATGATATCACCGTATTCTTTGCACAGTATACTGTCTGTAATTCCTTCCACTAGGCAATGGTCACTGTCAATGTAACTGTAAACAAAATCCCTCTATTTTGGAGACGGCGGTGTCACTCTACTTGTCACTAAAGTCGTCTAAAAAATACTACTAACCAAGGTACAGGCCCTAAAGGGGTCGGAGACACTAACCACTAGGCCACAAATTCAAGTTAAGGAGTATTTCCACTCACAATACCGGCTGGCTACCTCCATGCTCTAACGCACAGCCTAAATCCTCACTTGATGCCATAAGTCTCTGCAGAAAGCAACAGCCCAGCTCACTTGGATTCTGTCAGGCCTACCTTCTGTCTTTGGTGCCTGAACATCGGTGTCTGGTATTCGGTGTTTGGATTCCTCTTGCGACAGTATTCAATGTTCGATCTTTGGGTTCCTCTGGTGACAGTATGTGGTCTAGAGGTTCCCCTGGGGACAGTATTCAGTGTTTGGTCTTCGGGTTCCTCTTGCGTCTGTATTCTATGTTCGGTCTTCGGGTTCCTCTGGTGACAATATTTGGTCTTCAGGTCCCCCTGGTGACAGTATTCGGTCTTCAGGTTCCTCCTGTAGTGGTGGCCATGAATTTCAACTCGGCGCTGGGATATGACTACTTTTGGACTCTTCAATGACCATGGGGTTATCAACCCACTCTGGTGCCACATCTTTCCTGAAGCAGGATTTGGCGCCAACTCCTCCTCTTCTCGGCCTGGCAAGGCCTTTTATGTTTTGCAACTGCGACACCACTGTCTCGTCTCCTCTAAACTCTTCCCTCTGTGAAACACACATTCCACTGTTTTAGTTCCTGTTGTCTTCTTTGGTCAACAGATGGTGAAGTTACCCGCAGTCACTGTGAGATTTCATTCATCTTCTACTGTGAAGCCTCCTTATACTGGAAATGAGTTGTTGCTGGAAGAAGAAGTTTTCATGACAGTCTGGACTAGATGGAGAAGTCTGAAAAAGTGAACGACTCCAATTAGAAAGGACACCTCCTGTAAGTCATTGTAGATATGGTTTTTATTCCGTAGCAGCATTATGGTGTGCCTTCGTAGTTGAAGACTTTGGGTTGACAGCACGCTCATATTTTTTGCCCCATCTATGCTGAACCCCCAGTTTTGACTCAGGTTCTTGGCAGTAAATAGGTTAAGGTTGAGTATGGGCATGACATTTTACAATCACACCAAGAAAGCATCACAGATGTGTGATATGTAAGTGGAATAGGATTTATTTTAGGCCATTTACATCTTTGATGTGACATATTTTTTCCAAGAATTGCTTGATGAAACAAATAGGACACCCTCCTTGTCTAAGATCTATATGTCTAGATTTGATAAGAATGATTATGTTTTCATGGGTTATTATACGATTCCCCGAGCACGTCGTTATTAAGACACGGGGGACACATAAGACACTGTTTTCTCTTTGAGCTTAGAAGCTGTTCAAGAAACAAAATAATTATAAATCTAATAAAAACTTCAGACTTGCCGTAATTAGATTCGTCTTCCAATCGATGACATTAGACTAGAAGCAAACAATTCGCTAAGAGGCTCCGACCAAAAATAAATCCTCATCCTATTTCAATGGAAGTCGCCTAGGTTAAGCTTTATTGTATTATTTGGCTATTATCAGGTCTTGGATTTATATCTTCGGTCGAGCTGTAGTTTTGTAAAATCAGAATGCAAAGAAAAAAACCAAACATAAATAAAACATTCGGCATATTCCGAAAAGGACAGATTTGGATCATGCACAGACTTGATGAAAATGCAGACTTTTTCTGCAGACTTTCTAAATTTAGCACAGACTAAAATCTGCAGCGAGTTGCCTTGGTAAGAGTTGCTATGGCTGCAGGGACACAAAGCTTCATCCTAAATAAGTCTGTGGAAAGAAATCTTTCAGTTGGAAAAGTCATTTGTGACAAGTTTGGAAAAAGAAGCTTCTGAGAGCGCGAGAAAGATAGAGAGAAAGAAGCCCTGCTCTCCAAAACATGTCCCGTGTCAGGGAAATCTCGTCAAAAAATAATGGCTAGAAACTAGAGATTAGCAGACCTTTGAAGGTTTGGGTTCAGTGGGTTCAGCTGGAGGTTAGATAAAGTTCTGTTCTGGACCCGGATTTCACCTGATCCCCATAAAAAGCAACTCTAGCGATAGCTAGCGATGTCGTGCGCGATAGCACCCGCCCACGTCGCTGTTTCGTCATGGGGGTGATCGCTACCGTAGCGAACAATATCGCTACGGCAGCGTCACACGCACATATCTGCTTAGCGACGTCGCTGGAGACACCAAGCAATCTCTCCTTTAAGGGGGCGGTTCGTTCGGCGTCACAGCGTCGTCACTAAGCGGCCGCCCAATTGCAGAGGAGGGGTGGAGATGAGCGGCCGGAACATGCCGCCCACCTCCTTCCTTCCTCATTGCCGGTGGACGCAGGTAAGGAGATGTTCGTCGTTCCCGAGGTGTCACACATAGCAATATATGATGCCACAGGAACGACGAACAACTAGCGGCATACACCACCAACGATATTATGAAAAGGAGAGACGTGTCAACGATCAATGATTTTTGACGTTTTTGCAATCGTTGAGTGTCGCTCCTTTTAGTCCCACACAACGATATCGCTAACGACGCCGGATGTGCGTCACGAGCACCGTGACCCCGACGATATATCGTTAGCGATATCGTTGTGTGTAAAGTAGATCATAGTTGCCAACATTTCACCAGAGCTTACCAGAAACACGCCTCTCCTCTAGGGAATTTTCATGCTAGGTATGAGGAAGTACCAACCAAACGGCGAAAGGGAAGGGAAACCCTGTGTTTAGGGAAAGGGGAGATGGTGACCCCTGACCAAACTTACTGCTGGCCCCTGGGGTCCCTCACCACCTTAGATAGGTTCCACACCTATGCACCGAGACGGATACCTGACCCTAGGTATCCCTAGTGCTGTACCCTAACTAGGGAACGGGTGGGATGAGCTCTTCGGCAACCAAATTAAACACTAAAGAAGACAACAAGGAGGACACACGGGGAAAAGTGCTTGAACTACTTTTCCACAGATGACTCAGGTAGAAGTTCAGCAAAGTTAAATCAACAATACCACAGCTAAGTTCAAGCCACCTACTTGCATCCAGAGTTTAAATGAAATGAATAATATCACCAGCACAAGTCCAAGTCCTAAAAAAAGAGGACAAGCGGCCATTCATGTGTTTGAAGTATATGGAAGTCATAGGCTACAATTTGTCCATAACGTTCTTGTTTGTACTTGTGATAGTGTCAGGTGGGGTTCAGGTCCTGGATTTAGGAATTTATACCCACCACATACAATGTACAGGAATCTATCACACACCCTCCCATCCTACCCAAAAAAAGTGGAAAGTGGCCATTCATGTGTTTGAAGTTTATGGAAGTCAAAGGCTACGATTTGTCCATAACATTCTTGTATGTACTTGTGATAGTGTCAGGTGGGGTTCAGGTACCGGATTGAGGAATTTATACCCTCCACATACTATGTACAGGAATCTACAATACACACTGCCATCCTACCCAAAAAAGTGGAGAAGTGGCCATTCATGTGTTTGAAGTATAAGAAGGTCATAGGCTACAATTTGTCCATAACTTTCCGGTATGTACTTATGATAGTGTCAGGTGGGGTTCAGGTTCTAGATTTAGGAATTTATACCCTCCAGATACTATGTATGAGAATTGTATTGTCGGTAGTAGACAGTATGTACAGTGGTTATAAAAAGTCTACACGCCCCCGTTAATATGTCATTGATTTGTACAGATGATGGGTGACATTAAAGATCTGAAATTATTCTTCTTGGTATGATTTTTACATTGCAAAAATCTTCAATTTTATCAGGGGTGTGCAGACCTTTTTATATCCACTGTATGTTTGCAAACATTTCTCACCTCGGTAAGACAGGCTTCTTTTTGTAAGGGTTATCTTTTCCGAAGGACAAACGGCTTCTTCAAACTGAGGCGCAGAAGGTTTGGGGAAAGTAGAGTTGAAGCCACCAAGCTCGGCAAATAAGGGCTTCTGCTCGTTAATGGAAGAGACTTGCGAAGATGATCCACTTATCCTTGGATCTGCATTCCTCTTGTTATAGGAGTAATTTCTGAAGTTATCCGTGGAATTGTCGGAATATTCTTGGCTGTTGTCTTTACTGCCCTCTACAGAATCAAGGGAAAACACATGAACCGTGAATATATCTGTTCTGTATACATTGATCCTTCAGCAGATGCAAGTCTTCTATAGCGTTATACACAAGTATGGTGCATACAAGTCACCATTTTTGAGAGAGTGCTCTAAGGATGACCCATGTGCCCCGAAACTGGCGGACACAGACAGAAGAGGGCCCTTGGGCAAGAACTGTGTATGGGGCCTTTTGAGTCCAATAAGGGTACTTTCACAGCTGCGTTCAGCGCAGTCCGTCACTATGGAGAATAGCGCAGTTTGTTAACGCACTGCGCTATTTTCCATAGACTTGTATGGACGACGCATTGTAACGCAAGTGTCAGCGTTGCATCCGCTGGACGACGCAGCGTCGTTGTTTTGACGCTGCGTCGGGTGGAAGGAATGCAGGATGTAACTTTTTTTGAGAACGCAATCCGTAGGATTTCACTGCGCATGCTCTTTTTTTTTTTTTTAAATCACATAAACTTTATTTTGTCTCTTGGTTGCCGAACGTTCAGCTGAGCGCCCGGCCGCCGGCATGCAAGAGCGCTCAGCTGAGCGCCCGGCCGCCGGCATGTATGAGCGCTCAGCTGAGCGCCTGGCTGCCAGTATGTGAGAGCGCTCAGCTGAGCGCCAGGCAGCCGACTATTGAGAGCTATCAGCTGAGCGCCCGGCCGCCGGCATGTGAGAGCGCTCAGCTGAATGCGCGGAAGCTGACTTTTGAGAGCGATCAGCTGAGCGCCCGGCCGCCGGCATTTGAGAGCACTCAGCTAAGTGCCCGGCATCCGGCTTTTGAGGCGCCCGGTCGCCGGCATGTGAGAGCGCTCAGCTGAGCGCCTGGCAGCTGGCTTTTGAGAGTGATCAGCTGAGCATTCACAATAGTCTGCTGTCGGTAAAACTGTAAAGAAGAAAAAAAAAAAAAAAGCTTTCCGTTGTTTTGTACGATCCGTTGCATCCGTTGTGCCATTATATGCAACGAATCCGTTGCATCCGTCACACAACGCAATGCAACGGATGCCGTTCAACACCAGTGTGAAACTAGCCTAACTCATCATACTACACAATTATACCTGCTTTGGAGGTAGAAATGCCCCCCTTACCTATTGGGTTGCACCAATGATATGTCCGTCCCTGTGCACCGATAGGAGTTTGGAATTATTGGCAGCTGATTTCCATATACCAGTTATTCATTTCCCTTTATAAAGCATTTTTTCTATTTCACATTTGGAGTCATTTTCTACTTTTATTTTGTATGATTAAGGCCAGAATCTGTTCCAAATATGACTAAGAAGACTGTTATTTCTTCCTGATATTTTTAACATCATCTAACAAAATAAAACCCATCACATTTTGCATAAACTGAAGATGAAATTCTTCTTTAGCCGAGCGCCATATGTTATCATTTCAACAAACGGCAAGCATACAAATAGTGAAAACAGCAGAAATAACAGGATGAGGTGCAATGTGTTTGTCTTTACAATAACCGATAGAGAATAACTTAAAGGGGCATTACCGATAGGATATGCCATCACTTTTTGACTGTTGGGACTCCGATCTCTGGAACCCCCAACGATATTGAGAATTAAGAGACAGAAGGAAACTATAGTTGACCCTATTTACTTGGATGGGGCTGTGCCGCAGTTTCCTGTTGAGTAGGTGTCACAAGTGTGTCGCATTTGGCTGAGACCAGTGTGGTATCTGGGATTAGAAGCTCACAGCAAATAGTGGATCATAGGTCCTCTTTAACATGAGTAGAGTGGATTTAACCTCATTTTGTGTTGAAGGGGTTAAAGAGGACCAACCAACAGGATTTTCATATATAAACTAAAGCCAGTGCTATACTGGCGCTATCATGCTGATTCTATACATACCTTTAGTTGTGAGATCAGATGTATAGTTTCTGAAATACATTCAAGTAAAGTTTGTGAAATGCACTGTTATTTGATTGATAACAGCTACAGAATATTTAATAGGTGGGTTGGGTTTGGCTAGTTATTCCCATCCCTTTCTGCCTGCCTGTCCTTCCTCCGCCTGTCTCTGTTATTACAGAGGGAGGAAGGAGGGAGGAAGGACAAGAGAAGGAAGGACAGCAAGCAGAGAGGGGCGGGAATAACTAGCAAAACTCGACCCACCTATTAGACATTCTGTAGCTGCTATCAATCAAATACTGTTTTTCACAAACTTTACTTGCCTGTATTTCAGAAACTATACATTCAATCTCACAACTAAAGGTATGTATAGAATCAGCATGATAGCACCAGTATAGCACTGGCTTTAGTTTATATACTTGTTTGTATATGATCCTCCTGGATTGTAAAACGCTGCGGAATGTGTTGGCGCTATAGAAATAAAGATTATTATTATGCTATAGGAAAATCCTGGTGGTTGTTACTCTATAAGAGCTCCTTTTTGATTTTGCTGAGACTCCATTTAACTCTAATCTTGTCTGCTGCACATTTATGCCACTTTCTTTCATTATTTAAACTTTTTGCTTTCCCATATGCCAATTATAGTTCTTCTATGATGACCTCCTATGAAAAGTTGCCTTTGTGGAAGCTATGAAAATCCATTTGTTGTTTTATTCCCATGTGTTTGTCTCTTCCCCATGTTGTCTTGTTGTAGTAGTAAGACTGATGTCTTGCTGCCCAGCTCACTAGCCAGGGCTTAGGCACATGATCGCAGACAGAGGGAAGGACCCGCCCAGGGACGATAGTGAGTGCAGAGTTCAGCCTCAGATGAGTGTTTAGGGGTCACCCACACCATCTCTCCCTATCACCAGGGCTCCCTTGTACCTGTTTCCCTTTCCTTTGCTCCACATGTTGGGTGTCATCCCGTCGTGGCCTGATGATGGGTAACTGGGGCTTTACCATGCTGACAACAAGGTACTAAACCAGCACATTCTCAAGATCCCTGATTTCGGAGCGCCTAGCATTATGCTATCACCTTACACATGAAAAATACCAATTCTGAAAACATTATTTGAATAAACTCTGTATTATGGATCCCTGTGTCATTTACCCAGAAAATGCATATGAATGAAGGTTGAGCAAAAAGACTTGAGTGGCCCAGAAGTCTTTTGTCGCTGGGCCAGAGCCCTGCGAACCTCCTTCTACATGCCAGCATTACCAGTGACTCTTCTGATTAGTAAAGATTAATATCATTTGGACCTAAAGGTGGTGATATTGAGTAACGTAACACAAAACATAATTAGTCCAAATCATAATAATTTACCAATCTTTCACCATTCTGTAAATAAAACTTCACTTTTATTAATTAAAAAAAAATGTATAGCTCCGTGATATATGCTCTAAGATTTAAATAGTTCCTCACTGTCTACCAATGATAAATGAAGTGGATTCTTATTATTTACAGTATGTCACCTAAACTGGCACTCAAATAGATATATAGCTGAGCGTCATTGCAAGCCAGAGCTGTATGTAAATATGTATTAATGTAAAATTGGATTGTCAGCCATTCGATATGATAATATAGTGTTGAATATTTAGTGTGACATTAAAATAAAGACCATCGGTCACTCAACGTGACATGAGAATATATTGGAACATTGATCATCTGATATGATAATACATCAGTCATTTAGTATGAGATTAGAACATTAATCATTCAATGTGATATTAGAATATTAGTAAGAATGTAAGAATATAGTCATCCAATATGAAATTAGAAATACAACACTACTCGTATATGTTGTGTTGAAACATGCTTTCTCCTTAGCAATTTAGACAACCTAAGGAAGTTTATTCACTAGTTTTGCCAGCTTGTGGTGTATAGAATTAAGGGGGTTGTCCGGCCTTGGGGGTCAACTCTTCAGTTACTGTATGTGACTGCAGACTTGTGAATTCTCACAATGTGAGTCTGGAGCTTGGGCTGGCCATGACAGGGTTTTGATGTGGTGGTCCTTCATCCACACATTGATTGATATAGCTGTGTGGCATGGTGCTTTGTCCTGCTGGTGAAACCAGTCCTCAGAGTTGGGGAACATTGCCTGAGCAGAAGGAAGCAACTGTTTTTCCAGGATAACCTTGTATGCGGCTTGATTCACAAATCCTTTTCAAAGTTTAATCTGCTCAACTGGACTGTAGTAAGGTAATCTTCTCTGATGAGTCTAATTTTCAGCTTTGCCCAACACCTGGTCGTCTAATGGTTACATGGAGATCTGGAGAGGCGTACAAGCCACAGTGTCGTGCACCCACTGTGAAATTTGTTGGAGGATCGGTGATGATCTGGGAAGGCTGGAATTGGACATATTAAACTTTTGCGAAGGACGTATGACTCAAGCCGCATATAAGGTTATCCTGGAAAAACAGTTGCTTCCTTCTGCTCAGGCAATATTCCCAAACTCTGAGGGACTGGTTATTCCAGCAGGACAATGCACCATGCCCCACAGATAGGTCAATCAATTTGTGGTTGAAGGACCACCACATCCAAACCCTGTCATGGCCAGCCCAATCTCCAGACCTGAACCCCATTGAAAACCTCTTCTGGAATGTAATCAAGAGGAAGATGGATTGTCACAAGCCATAAAACACAGAACTGCTTAAATTTGTGCACCACGAGTGGCATAAGGTCACCCAAAAGCAGTGTGACAGACTGGTGGAAAGCATGGCAAGATGCCTGAAAGCTGTAATTAAAAATCATGGTTATTCCACAAAATATTGATTTCAGACTCTTCCTGAGATAAAACATTATTAGTATTGTTGTTTCTAAATGATTATGAACTTGTTTTCTTTGCATTATTTGAGGTCTGAAAGCTCTGTGCATTGTTTCGTTATTTTGACCATTTCTCAATTTCAGAAAATAAATACAAAATGTATTGCTTGGAAATTCGGAGACGTTGTCAGTGCTTTATAGAATAAAAGAACAATTTACATTTTACTCAAAAATGTACCTATAAAGAGAAAAATCAGAAAAACTGACAATTTTGCAGTGGTCTCTTAATTTTTGCCAGTGCTGTATATTTATCCAATCAGTAAACAGCATAATTAGAAAAAAAAAATTAAAATGGTTGAATAATGTTTTTTGGTCGCCACAACATTGCAAAAAAACGCAATAAGAAGTGATTAAAACATTGTATGCACCCCAATATGGTGTCTTCAAAAATGTCAGCTAGAAGCACAAGAAATAAGCCCTCACACAGTTCCATATCCTAAAATTTAAAACATTACGAATCTCTGAAAATGGCAACAAAAGCAACATTTGTTTAAAAAATTACCGAGGTTTTTTCACTACTTAATTAAAAAAAAAAAAAAAAAAGCTATACATGTATGATATCTTTACACTCGTACTGACCTGCAGAATCATATTGCCAGGTCAATTTTCCCATATAGTAAATAAAAAAAAAACCAAAACATTTAGAATTCCATTTTTTTAAATTTTAATGAGCTTGTTTTTTTTCTCTTTCTGTTTTCCAGTACACTATATTGGAAAGTAAATGGTGTAATTTAAAAGAACAAGTTTGCCCACAAAAATCAAGCTGTCGTACTGTATATGGCCAGAAAAAAAAAAAGTTATGACTCTTGGAGGAAGGGGAGGAAAAACCAAAAATGAAAAAAAGGAAGATCGTCCAGGGATGAAGTGGTTAAAAATAGAAAAAACGGATTAGACTTTTCCAAAAAACATCTATAGAAGCCGCCCAGTTCTAGAAAAGCATTTTGTGGACAGATATAACGAAGATCAACCAGTACCAGAATGATGGGGAGAAGAAAGTCTGGAGAAGGCGCGGAACGGCTCCTGATCTACCGCACACCACATCCTTTGTAACACATGGTGGCGGCAGTGTGATGGCCAGGCATGCATGCCTTCCAATGAAACTGGGCCACTAGTGGTTACTGATGATGTGACTGATGACAGAAGCAGGTGTCACGCTAGGTACGGGGAAGTACAAAGCGAATGGCGAAAGGGAAGTCAAACCCTGTGTCTAGGGAAGGGGGAGATGGCGATTCCTGACCAAACCTACCGCTGGTCCCTCGGGTCCCTCACCCTCCTAGATAGATTCCGCACCTATGCGCGGGCCGGATACCTGACCCTAGATATTCCTGGTGCTGGACCCTCTTCATCAACCCCATTAGCGCTAGAGAAGACACAAGGAGGGCACACAGGGGGAAAGTGCATGAACTACTTATCAACAGATGCCTCAGGTAGACGTTCAGCAAACTTACAGCAATGATACCACAGAGAAGTACAAAGCCTGCTTGCAACCAGAGCTTCAATGCCCTGAATAATAACACCAGCACAAGTCCAGGGAAGATGAGAGCATTTAAGCACATGGAGAATACTGATAATGAGCATCTGGATGGAAGGCAAGCTTCTGCTGGGTCCTAAAGGGGAAGAGATGAAAATCCAGCAGGAAATCTACCTAGTACAATGAATACTGATAGCAGGAACAATAGAAAGTCAGGGAGCAATATGCGCAGCCAAACGTTCTATTGCCAGAAACCACATGACTGTCTGTCCCCCGTGACAATATGCTTGTTCAAATCTGAAGATCTACACTTCAACTGCATCTAAGTTGTTTAATTTTAATTAAAAAAAAAAGTGGCCTGCAGAGCTGAAATCACATAGATTTGGTCACTGTCCAAATATTTCTGGACCTAACTGTAGTATTGTATTTCTAATATCATATTGGATGACTACCGCATATTCTAACATTCTGACTAATATTCTAATAGCACATTGAATGATTAACATTCTAATCTCATACTAAATGACTAGAATTCTATTATCCTGGATGATCAATGTTCCAATATACCCTCATGTCACATTAAGTGACCGTTGCTCTATATTTTAATACCGTACTAAATATTCAACACTTTATTATCATGTCGAATGGCTGACAATACAATTTTACATTAATGCATATTTACATACAGGCTTGGCTTGCAATGACACTGAGCGACATATATTATATATATATATATATATATATATATATACATACATACATACACAATAAGTGCCAGTTTAGGTGATATAATAATATAATAAAAATAAACTACAATCATCTTTGGTAGTCAGTGAGAAACTATTTTAATTTTAGTATATGGCGCTTTTTTCTTTTTAATATTAAGGCCCTGTGCGCACGAGAACGCAGGCTCTGAAAGATTTCCGCACCCGCGGGGGGAAAAAAAAATAAATAAATAAAAAAAATCGCAAAAATATCGCACCGAAATCCGCATACGTTTTGTTGTGGGTTTGTTGCGGTTTTGGTGTGGTTTTTCCGCGGGTTGGTGCATGTATGCATTCAATGCAATAAAGCACATTGAAAAAAAAAAAAAGGTAATTTCCTTCTGAGATAGATAGATAGATAATGGATAGATAGAGGGATAGATAGATAGATAGATAGAGGGATAGATAGAGGGATAGATAAATAGATAGATAGATAGAGGGATAGATAGAGGGATAGATAGATAGATAGATAGATGGATGGATAGATAGATAGATAGATAGATAGATAGATAGATAGATAGATGGATAGATAGATAGATAGATAGATAGATAGATAGATAGATAGAGGGATAGATAGATAGATAGATAGATAGATAGATGGATGGATAGATAGAGAGATAGATAGATAGATAGATGGATAGATAGATAGATAGATAGATAGATAGATAGATAGATAGATAGAGGGATAGATAGATAGATAGATAGATAGATAGATAGATAGAAGGATAGATAGATAGATAGAGGGATAGATAGATAGATAGATAGATAGAAGGATAGATACATAGATAGATAGATAGATAGATAGATAGATAGATGGATAGATAGATAGAGGGATAGATAGATAGATAGATAGAGGGATAGATACATAGAGGGATAGATAATGGATAGATAGATAGAGGGATAGATGGATAGATAGATAGAGGGATAGATACATAGAGGGATAGATAATGGATAGATAGATAGAGGGATAGATGGATAGATAGATAGAGGGATAGATACATAGAGGGATAGATAGATAGATAGATAATGGATAGATAGATGGATAGAGGGATAGATAATCAATAGATAGAGGACAGATCAATCAATAGATAGAGTCCCTGTGAGGACACACTGCAGTTCTCACGAGCGGTAATGTGTTCACATTACCGACCGTGAGAAATGACCTGTGGTTACCCCTGCATCCTCGTTACGAGACTGCATTAAGTACAGTGTGTAAGATGCTGCTGCATCAGTCTGCAAGCGTCATGGGACCTGCGTGGATTACGCCGGAGCTGTGTGTTGGGAGGGGTTAATAAAGGGGTGAAAGAGGGCACTTTTTTGCTTTTTTATTTAAATTAAAGGATTTTTCGGTGTGTGTGTGTGTTTATTCACTTTACTTATGGGTTAATCATGTAAGCTGTCTCATAGATGCTGCCATGATTAAGCCTGGACTTAAATGGCTGCGATCCGCTGCCATTTAACTCCTTATTACCTGGATTGCCACCGCATCACGGCAATCTGGAAAAGGCGGGGACACTCCGGGACTGTCGCATAATGGATGCGACAGTCCCAGAGCAGCTGTGGGCTGATATTCTCAGCTGTGGGAGAGGGGGGACATTAACCCTGGCCCTCGCCCTCCCCAGCCTGAGAATACCGGGCCGCCGCTGTGTGTTTACCTCGGCTGGACGGTATAAATACGTCGGAGCCCGCATATTTTTTTTTATCTTTTATTTTTATATGTACGTTTGATTTCTATGTGGATTCTATATGTCTGTGTCTGTGTGTGAGTGCGATATGTGTGTTTACTATATGTCTGTGTCTGATATGTGTGTGTTTACTCTCTGCTCCGCTTCCTCTTCCTATCATAATGACATCACTTGCCTGCAAACCGCAGTCAGTGATGAACATTATGTCCTGAAAACGCGAAATACTGCAGGGAATAACACAGGAAAACGCAATGAAACGCACAGAATTTGCTCCCTGCGTTATTCCCTGCGGAATTTCACGATTACATTGAAGTCAATGGAGTGAAATCCCGCAGCTACCTGTGGAAAAGAAGTGACATGCAATTGTATTTGCTGCGGGAATCCCGCAGCAAAACATGCAGCTGTCAAAATCCGCCTAGTGCGCACAGGATTTTTTTCCCCCATAGGATTTGCTGGTGAATCACTGCAGAGATGTTATGAACATTTTTCTGCAGCGAAACATGCAGCAAATCCGCGGGAAATCTGCGGTAAAATCCGGGAAGTGCGCACAGGGCCTTATGGGTGGTAATAGTTTGGTAAATCATTGTCCTTTGGGCTAATTCTGTTTTGTCTTCTGATTAGTAGATACGTAGCATCATTATCACTATGGCACAATGAATGTGGGATACCTTAAGGGTGGCTTTACACGCTATGAAATCGCTAGCTGATGCTAGCGATGGCAAACGTGATAGCACCCGCCCCTATCTTTATGCCGATATGTGAAGATCGCTGCCGTAGCGAACATTATCGCTACGGCAGCGTCACACATACTTACCTGCTCGGCAACGTCGCTGTGACTGGCGAACCGCCTCCTTTCTAAGGGGGCGGTTCGCTCGGCGTCACAGCGATGTCACAAAGCGGCCGCCCAATCAAAGCGGAGGGGCAGAGATGAGCGGGACGAACATCCCACCCACCTTCTTCCTTCCTCATTGCTGACGTGTGGTAGGTAAGGAGAGGTGCCTCGATCCTGCGGCGTCACACGTAGCGATGTGTGCTGCCGCAGGGACGAGGATCAACTTCGCCCAAGCGACAGCAGCGATAATTGGGAGAGGACCCTCATGTCAACGAGGAGCGATTTTGGACGTTTTTGCAACGATCCAAAATCGCTCCTAGGAGTCACACACAAAGAGATCACTACAGCGGCCGGATGTGCGTCACAAAAACCGTGACCCCAACGAGATCGCTGTAGCAATCTCGTAGCGTGTAAAACCCACTTAAGCCTAGTAGCATGCTGGATTGTTGGTAAGTAGCAGGAGGTTCACAGGTTGACCTTGGTCCTG
This sequence comes from Anomaloglossus baeobatrachus, assembly GCF_048569485.1. Lineage (NCBI taxonomy): Eukaryota > Metazoa > Chordata > Amphibia > Anura > Aromobatidae > Anomaloglossus > Anomaloglossus baeobatrachus. The sequence continues at coordinate 46,355,743 of NC_134359.1, forward strand.
TAAATCTTTTTTCTAAATTCTAGTATGAATACATTTCCAAAATTATAGTTTGATGTCCTTTTATATTGAGTCTATGCTTCTTTTAATGTATGACAATTTGCTACTGGCCGTAGATGCTGTTGATTGACATTGCATGCTGTTATCTAGTCTGTGATCCACATTTACATACAGATCCTTCGGGACAAGTGGCTCTCCTAGTTTTTACCCCCTTTAACATATGGTGCCCGCAGGTTATTAGTGCACAGATATCTTACATTTCTTCACATTAAATCTCATCTGCCATGCCTAACTCAGCCTGTAACTTTTGAATATCCTCCAGACTGCAGTATACTACTGTATATCACTTTGTATCCTCTGTAAATGCAGAAACCACACTATTAATCCCATCTTCTATATAACTGATATATGAGCTGAATAATCGTGTACCTAGCACTGAATCTTGGGGTCACCACTTAGAACCAGAAACTATCGGCGTCGCAGTCAGTCATCACAACTCTCTGGGTGCGATCTTTGAGACAGTTTTTGATTCAATTACAAATCTTACTTTCTAATCCTATAAACCAGGGGTCGGGAACAATTTTGGCTGAGAGACCCATGAACACCACATATTTTAAAATGTAATTCCGTGAGAGCCATACTCAACAGGGGGGAGTGGCTCAGAAGGTCCCAGAAGGCAGGGTAGGCGATGCTGCTGGCACGGAGGAGGGGGTATCGCGGCTCAAGAGGGTCAATGTGCAGAGGGTCGGCGATACTGCTGTGGTTTGTGGCGTGTCACGGTGGCAGGTGCCATTGATCTGCTGGTGGGCTGCTTTGAATCTCCCACAGTTGACGAGGTCACCTTCGAGAAAATGGCCACGGCGTGTGCGCAGATGGACGAGATGGACTTCAAGAAAATGGCCGTGGAGTCCTATCTGCGCATGCGCCGCCTCTGCATCCATTTCAAAGCGGCCCACCAGCAGATCAATGGCATCAGCAACCGTGACACCCCGCCGACCATGCGCCACCACTGCTGCCCCGGTAAGCCATATGCGGTTTGTAAGACTCACCCCCATTTTACCCTCAGTTTTAATATGGTATTTTTATTATTAAAGATTTGTCTGCAAGTGAGATGCAGCCATCAAAAGAGCCATATCTGGCTCGCAAGCCATAGCTTCTCGACCCCTGCTATAGACTTAAAGAGGTTGTTCCCTACTTTCACATTGATGGCCTATCCTTAAGATAGGTCATTAATGTTTGTTCAGCTGGAATCCGATACTTGGCACCTCCATCAATCAGCTGTTCTCAGTGCTGGTGGCGGCAACAGGCAGCTGGAAACAATGCCCCATTTTCTGATAGTGGCCGTGGCCAGGTACTGCACATCCACCTTTTATTGATTTGAATGGGAGGTGGATGTGAAGCACCCGGCCACAGCCGCTATCAAAAGATGGGGCAGCTCTGGAATTGAGCATTGCACCGGGAGCAGCTGATTGGCTGTGGTGCTGGATGTCAGACTCTGGACGATCAGACATTGATAACCTATCCTAAGAATAGACCATCAATGTAAAAGTAGTGGACAACCTCTTTAATTTACTCGTTAGACGTCTATCAGGTAGATCATCAAAAGCCTTTGCAAAATCCAAAAACACCATATCCACAGCTTACCCATCTGTCCAAGTTTCTACTAATCTCTTAGTAAAGACTTATCAGGTTAATTTGACAATTTTTGTCCTTAGTAATACTGTACTGGCTATCAATATTTTAGGAGCCCAGCTGTGAGGATCTTTTTCCTCACCCATCCCAGGTCCTGCACTTAGTTTCCATTGTTGCCCCAGTGTCTGTTGTTGTCTACTGATAGATTGACAGTGCTATAGCCAATCACTGAGTTTAGGAGATCTACACTTAAGCTTGTTGCAGTGATTGGTTGCAGCAGTGTCAATGTTACGTCAACGCTGCAGAGAAGAATAAGCACCTGGACAGCGGCGGAGACTCAGTGGTAGACCTAGGGAGGGTGAGTAAAGCTCAGTTTGTTTTTTTAAGCTTTAAAGAAAACGCCTTTAAAGTAGTGCTGTTACCAGATTTCACAATGCAAACTACACACCTTATTAAAATAACTCTTAGACCTGATATAGCTGCTGTACTTACTTGGAAATTCTATAAAAGAATGGTTGTAAAATAATAATAAAATGAGTATTTTATAAGTCCAGCTAAAGAGTTAATAATATCCAAGTGTTCAGCTCTGGCCCAGCTACTCAGCCTAGCTGACAGCTGCACCTTGTACTGAGCAGTGTGAGATCTCAGCAGGGAAGAGGGACACTGAGGAGCTGTCAATCAGTCTAAGTGGGTGGAGGTTGAATTAAACTTTGATAAAGGATAAGGGTATGTGCCCACGATCAGGACTCACTGCGTCCAGGACGCCATAGGTCGTGACATGCGGGTCCCCAAGTCTCCTCCGCAGAGAACGCAGGAGACCGCAGCCGCTTGTACCCACGATCAGGGTTCAGTGCGCTGTGGTCTCTAGGAGGATGCATGAGAATCCGCAGTAAACAATTGACATGCTGCGATCTGGAAAGACGCACTGCAGGTCAGTGTTTGCTGCCGAAAAAACAAGCATAGTGGGCACGGGATTTCTAGAAATCACATTCACTGTGCTTGTACTGTATAACGCAGCGTTTTGGACGCAGCTGAAGCATGCTGCGTCCAAAAAGCTGCAAAAACTGATTGTGGGCACGCAGCCTTAGGGTACTTTCACACTTGCGTTGTTTGGCAGCTGTCGCAATCCGCCGCTTTGGGAAACAGCGCAATCCGTTAACAGATGTGCGCTGTTTCCCATTGACTTGCATTGATGACGCATTGCGACGGATGGCCTTGCGTTGTATCCGCCGCCCAACGCTGCATTGCATCCGCCGGGCAGAAAGAACGCAGCATGTAGCGTTTTTCTGCGCTTCCCAGAGCATCAAAAAAACGCAATGTGCTGGATTCCATCGGCGTCCGTTATTTTTATAATGGAAGCCTATGGTGTCAGAATCCGTCGGAATCCGTCATTTGACGGATTCCTGTGACGCATCCGTCTTTACACAGCTGCGCATGCTCAGTTAAGTAAACTGCTGAAAAAAAAGCTACAACGGATTCCGTTGTTTTGCAGGATCCGTCGCATCAGTTGTGCCACTATATGCAACGCATCCGTTACATCCGTCACACAATGAATGCAACGGATGCCGCTCAACGCAAGTGTGAACCTAGCCTTATACAAACATTTTATCATGGATTTTCAAAGTAAGTACACTGGTCTTATAAGGTCTAAAGGCCACTTTACACGCTGCGACATCGCTCAAGTGATCTCGTTGGGGTCACAGAATTTGTAACGCACATCCAGTCGCTTTAGCGATGTCTTTGCGTGTGACACCTATGAGCGATTTTGAATTGTCGCAAAAACGGTCAAAATCGCTCCTCGGTGACATGCCCCCCTATTCTCGAATATCGCTGCTGCTCGGTGTACGAAGTAGTTCATCGCTCCTGCGGCAGCACACATCGCTATGTGTGACACCGCAGGAACGAGGAACCTCACCTTACCTGCGGCCGCCCGCAATGAGGAAGCAACAAGGTGGGCGGGATGTTACGTCCCGCTCATCTCCGCCCCTCCGCTTCTATTGGGCGGTGGTTCGGTGACGCTGCTGTAACGTCGCTGTGACGCTGAACGAACCGCCCCCTTAGAAAGGAGGCGGTTCGCCGGTCAGAGCGACGTCGCTAGGCAGGTAAGTAGTGTGATGGGTCCGCGCGATGTTGTGCGCCACGGGCAGCGATTTGCCCGTGTCGCACAACCGATGGGGCCGGGTACGCACGCTAGCGATATCGGTCACGATATCACAGCGTGTAAAGCGGCCTTAAGATATCTATTTATTAATAGATAAAAAGGTAAAGCGCAATAGGATCTTATCCAAGTTTTACCATATAGGTAGAGAGGCAATGTGCTCACCTGATAGGATTGTGTGAGCCACAACCACTATAGTCATATTATATAATTGCTGCAGTATCTACAAGGATTACAAATAAAAGGCACTAGAGATGGACGATTCTCAATCCATATATAGTCTAGGTCATCAGAACAAATGAAAGTGGCTTATGGTCAATGCGTTTTAAAGTAAAAAACTGACTCTGTCCTGAGGACAACTGACGCACCCACAGGGTCTCTGGGGGGAGGGTTAGCCGTCACCGGGCCGGTTTGGGCCAGTTATTAGACACCGCTGCGGGAGGTCTCTCTTCTGGGACAGATGGTGACGCAGCTCGGGTGTTGCAGCTCTTCACAGGTAGAGCTAGGCCCCAGGGAGGATGTGGGGAGTAGTAGTCCAGTGTAATGAAGGAGTGCAGGGCGTGGGAAGGATCAGACGACACAGCAGTTGCAGTTTAAGTTCTTTACTCACTGAGATGTCACCGCCTTTGGACTGCCAGACTCCGCTTCATGGGCTTCGGCTGATCCCGGATGGTTCGGAGGTCAGAACCGGTGTTTCTTTCAGTGAGTCTTTCCTTCCTGCGCTGTGTTGTGTGAGTCCCTACAGCTTGAAGCTATGCTGGGACCCAAGTTCTGGGGGTTGTTCTGTTCCCCGTCACGTATAGCCAGCAGCGCAAGTCCTTAGTTGGAGCTGCCCTATGGTCATGACTCCTGACTCCATATGCTGCTTTGCCCCGAGCGCTGTGTGTGGGCCAGAAGACTTGAAATCCTCTGCCCGGCAGATTCTGTTGGCGGGCCTTGCAGTGCCCACCAACCTAGGGCTCCACACCCTGAAGTGGGCGCCGGTCCTGAGGGAGCTATCAGCTCTCCCCTCAGCGACTGTGTCCTTCTGCATCTCACTTGTTTCCTGTCCTGGACAAGACTCTTTGTAAGTGTGTGTGTGTCGACTTGCTCCCCGGTGTTTAGTTCCTCCCCCCGGGTTCCTGAACTAGTGAGCAGGGGGTCCACTACATTAGTGATGGCCACCCTCCAATGTCTCTACCCTAGCCGAGTCCCAGTGAGAGGGCACCTAACTGTGTTTTGGAGGATTGTGGTGGTTTTACCGGCGATGACCTCCTCCGTATCCGAGATGAATACTGCACCTCTGATGAGGTGCCGTACCCTGTGGCGACTGAAGCCTCAGGGGCACCACATAACCACATGTATTGGTGTGCAGGATTTCAACACCCAAACTATATGTGCAAGTAGGTTTTTGAAGAACAAGTCCAGCAATAACTTAACATGACCAGTCTGTTTCTCCGTTAATGAGAAATCCACATGTGAATCAATATGGAAATGAGGCTGAAGAGCTATGGTAGATCTGAAGCACCTGTCACTCCAGCTCTATTCCAAGCCCAGAGCCGCCTCTGCTTACTTGACCAACAGTCTTCATGCAGAGTTACTTCTGGAAAAGGAGCCATCAGTTAAGCAGGAGGAGGTGGTGCTGGGCAGGAACAGAGCTGTAGTGACAAAAGCTTCAGATCTACAAATAGCTCTTCAGCCTCAATGCTGATATCTCATTAAGGGAGGAAGGGACTGGCCATGTAAAGGTATTGCTGGATTTGTCTTTGAATGAGCTACATGCACATATACATATTTTGGGGTGTGAAATCCTGCTGACAGATTCCCTTTAAGATCACCTTTGTATCTAGTACTTGAACTACAGCAGCTGTAATCTGTATATATGCAGCAATTTGATTTCCCATTGTCTGACCTACATTATTGCCCAAAATTCCCACAGAGGAAGTGATTTAAATATTAAATGTAAGCTAGAAAATTATTTTAAGAACAGAACGGCTGCAAATATCTCATCAGCTAAGAACCAGAACCACAAGAAGGTAAAGCAGCTACTGGGTCATCTGGAAATCAGCGTAAGATGGTGGAATGTACACCACAATTATGTCCTGCTGATAATTACTGGCAGGTTCCTCATTCTTGTTCCTTCTTAATATACCTTCTTGGCTTTTACCAGCAGACTCGAACCCCTCCAGGCCATGCCACCCGAAATCTATCTAAGTCCCATCATTACATTTGCCAGAGAAAGGTCAGCAAAAGAGCCCAGCGAGCGGCTAATTAAACACATTTCTCAGCATCTCTGTCAAAAAGGGGAAACGAGGATGAGAAGTGACACGACATGAGCAGAAATCCTGGTTGTAGGCACCGGTGGACACGTCTCACCTGTCAAGGGAGTGGTGCGCGGTAAGCAGGATGGTAATAGATAATGAAATGCGGCTAAAATCTGGCCTGCGCTATAACAGATTTTGCGTTTACTGCACTTTTTCTCAGCCTGTCAGTCTTCGGCTTTTATTTTTTTCAACCAAATATTCCCTGCCAAGGAGCGGCACACAGGAACATCTACATTTTGTCACCTTTTCAAAATTTTTCAAGAGTTCTGTTTTTTTTTTTTATATATACTTCTCAAAAATCCTCTTCATAGACTTAAGGCTGCTTTACATGCCTCAATTAATCATGCGATCGCATTTGCGATCGCACCCACCCCCATCGTTTGTGCGGCACGGGCAATTTCTTGCCCATGTTGCACAATGTTGTAACCCCCCCCTTCACACGTACTTACCTTCCAAACAACCTCGCTGTGGGCGGCAAACATCCACTTCCTGAAGGGGGAGGGACGTTCGGATCACAGTGACGTCACACAGCGGCCGGCCAATAGAAGCAGAGGGGCGGAGATGAGCAGGACGTAAACATCCCGCCCACCTCCTTCCTTCCGCATTACCGGCGGGATGCAGGTAAGCTGTGTTCATCGTTCCCGGGGTGTCACACGGAGCGATGTGTGCTGCCCCAGGTACGATGAACAACCGGACGTTCGATTTTTTGAAAATGAGCGACGTGTCAGCGATGAACAAGAAGGTGAGTATTTCTGCTTGTTCATAGCTGTCACACACTACGATATCACTAACGATGCTGGATGTGCGTCACTTACGACGTGACCCCGCCGATATCTCGTTAGATATATCATAGTGTGTAAAGCCCACTTTAGTTTATATCTATATTCTCATTTTAAATGTTGCAAATTTTGGGGCAAATTTTCCAAAATAAAAAATGTAACTTTGGCATTTTCATATCATACAGGTGCAGCTCAGTAAATTAGAATATCCTCAAAAAGTTAATTTACTTCAGTAATTCAATACAAAAAGGGAAGCACATATATTATATAGAGTCATTACACACAGAGGGATCTACTCCTATATATTATATAGAGTCATTGCATACAGAGATCTATTCCTATATATTATATAGAGTCACTACACACAGAGGGATCTACTCCTATATATTATATAGAGTCATTGCATACAGAGATCTATTCCTATATATTATATAGTCATTACACACAGAGGGATCTATTCCTATATATTATATAGAGTCATTACACACAGAGGGATCTATTCCTATATATTATATAGACTCATTACACACAGAGATCTATTCCTATATATTATATAGTCATTACACACAGAGGGATCTATTCCTATATATTATACGAGTCATTACACACAGAGGGATCTATTCCTATATATTATATAGAGTCATTACACACAGAGGGATCTATTCCTATATATTATATAGAGTCATTACACACAGAGGGATCTATTCCTATATATTATATAGAGTCATTACACACAGAGGGATCTATTCCTATATATTATATAGAGTCATTACACACAGAGGGATCGATTCCTATATATTATATAGAGTCATTACACACAGAGGGATCGATTCCTATATATTATATAGAGTCATTTCACACAGAGGAATCTATTTCAAGTGTTTATCTCTGTTAATGTTGATGATTATGGCTTACATCCAAGGACAACCCAAAAGTCATCATCTCAGAAAATTAGAGTATTATATAAGACCAACTGGAAAAAAATGATTTTAAAGTCAGAAATGTTGGCGCCTACTGAAAAGTCTGTACAGTAAATGCCTCAATACTTGGTTGCGGCTCCTTTTGCATGAATTACGTCGATGCGGCAATGTGGCATGGAGGCGATCAGCCTGTGGCACTGCTGAGGTGTTATGGAAGCCCAGGTTGCTTTGATAGCCGCCTTCAGCTCGTCTGCATTGTTGGGTCTGGTGTCTCTCATCTTCATCTTGACAATACCCCATAGGTTATCTATGGGGTTTAGGTCAGGCGAGTTTCCTGGCCAATCAAGCACAGTGATACTGTGGTTAGTAAACCAGGTATTGGTACTTTTGGCAGTGTGGACAGGAGCCAAGTCCTGCTGGAAAATTAAATTTCCATCTCCAAAAAGCTTGTTGGCAGAGGGAAGCATGAAGTGCTCTAGAATTTCCTGCTAAACTGCTGCGCTGACTTTGGTCTTGATAAAACACAGTGGAGCTACACCAGCAGATGACATGGCTCCGCAAACCATCACTGATTGTGGAGACTTCACACTAGACCTCAGCAGCTTGGATTGTGGCCTCTCCACTCTTCCTCCAGACTCTGGGACCGCGATTTCCAAATGAAATGAAAAATTTACTTTCATCTGAAAACAACACCTTGGACCACTGAGAACAGTCCAGTTCTTTTTCTCCTTGGCCCAAGTAAGACATTTCTGGTATTGTCTATTCTTCATGAGTGGCTTTACGCAAGGAATGCGACACTTGTAGCCCATGTCCTGGATATGTCTGTGTGTGGTGGCTCTTGAAGCACTGACTCCAGCAGCAGTCCACTCTCCACTCATAGTGAATCTCCTCCAAATTTTTGAATCACCTTTTCTTAACAATCCTATCAAGGCTGCGGTTATCCCGGTTGCTTGTGCACCTTTTTCTACCACACTTTTTCCTTCAACTCAACTTTCCATTAATATGCTTGGATACAGCACTCTGTGAACATCCGGCTTCTTTAGCAATGACCTTTTGTGGCTTACCCTCCTTGTGGCGTGTCAATGACTGTCTCTGGACATCTGTCAAGTCAGCAGTCTTCCCCATGATTGTGTAGCCTACTGAACCAGACTAAGGGACCATTTTAAACGCTTAGGAAGCCTTTGCAGTTGTTTTGCGGTAATTATTCTTATTTTCTGAGATAATGACTTTTGGGTTGTCCTTGGATGTAAGCCATAATCATCAAAATTAACAGAAAAAAACACTTGAAATAGATCCCTCTGTGTGTAATGACTCTATATAATATATAGGAATAGATCCCTCTGTGTGTAATGGCTCTATATAATATATAGGAATAGATCCCTCTGTGTGTAATGACTCTATATAATATATAGGAATAGATCCCTCTGTGTGTAATGACTCTATATAATATATAGGAATAGATCCCTCTGTGTGTAATGACTCTATATAATATATAGGAATAGATCCCTCTGTGTGTAATGACTCTATATAATAAATGTGTTTCCCTTTTAGTATTGAATTACTGAAATAAATTAACTTTTTTGATGATATTCTAATTTATTGAGATGCACTTGTATACATCCAGCTCGCAGAACTTTTTGCAAACAAAAGTGACGTAAATTATGAATCTGGACATACATTTCTGAATTTAACCTTTTAATGAATTTGGTACATCTTACTCCAGTGTATCCTTCATCAAGACTGTCGTGGAAAACTCTAGTCTTGATGAAAGTGGGTAATAAAGTTAAATAACAATATTCTATCTGCCCACACATGCCACTAGGAGAGGATATGATCAGTGGGAGTCTGACCTCTGGGATCTCCACACGTTTGGGCAGTGGTGTGACTTGAGGTTTGTGGGTTCCAATGCAAAAACTGCAATAGGACCCACAATTAGTCCAAGTCTTTAATAACGTTAGTCTTTCTATATAGGTGAAAAAGATATTTTGGGCCCCCTGGGCACCAGGGCTTTGGTGCAATTGCAACCCCTGCACCTATTGTAGTTATGCCCTAGATTTTATGAATGAAGCACTAGTTTAGCATGGTGCCCCCTTCACTATTTTTCCCTGCACAGTGTTGGTCTGTGTGAAGTTCTCTGCTCAGGGACAACTTAACAAAGGACGCAGAGTGTCATACGGACGTTTTTACAAACATTGTGGACTGTCATGACAACATCGGGATGTGTTCAGACTACAGATTCTGACACTCCGCATGATAACTTCTCTGATGTCTGTGATCAGCACAGGCAGACTCAGGCATCAACCAACAGATTGGTAGTTTATAGGCAGGTTAGCAAGAGTTTATCTCTGCTGGTCTGCTTGTTAGTCTCCTTTGAACACATGTCGTGGGGTAGCCAGTCACATCTGCTCTCCTCCTATATATGCTGGCTACATCTATGCCAGCTATAGTTTATCTAAGCTGGTCTGGTGAGGTGTTGTGACCCAGACTAACTGGTGGTAGTAATACTTCTTGCTGAGTTTGATTGTGGAGTTAACCCTTGTTGTCTTTTGTTGCTACCTTCCTGCTCTTGCTTTTCTTCTGAGTTTCTCATTGTTTGTTCCTGTGTGTGCACTGTGTCAGAGTTTTGGTTTACACTATCTGTCTTTTTCTGTGTTTCCATCTCACTCCTGCCCCTTTCCCTTCTGGTGGGAGGTGGGAATCACATTAGTTCTGGTCAGGAGCATAGCCAGGCATGAGGCTCAGGCATCTTTGCCATTAGTGGTAACCCTGAACAATCAATTTGGTCAACCAAACAGTGCCAATAATGGCCAACTTGGCAGTTTGATCTTGCGAATAATCAGCATGTTGGAGCCTTACATTTTGATTCTTTTGTAGCTTTTCAATAAAAGTCAATAATGAGAAACATTGCCATTGACTCCTATAAGTATAATTGCTGCAAATATGGCGTCAACATCAGATCATCGGACACAATAAGTCATGTGAATATGGCTACAAGGATTATTATTAGGGATAATCGAATACCTCAAATATTCCGCTTCGCGAATATTTTCCGAATAGGTCGCCGCTATTCGACTATTCGCGAATATTCCATGCGCAATGTAAATCTATGAGAAACCCGAATAACAACTATTCGGAACTATTCGGGCTTTCCATAGACTTACATTGCGCATCGAATATTCGCATAGCGGCGACCTATTCGGAAAACATTCGCGAAGCTGAATATTTGAGGTATTCGATCATCCCTAACCATTCTGCAACTGAAAACCCGTCCATGCCAGAAATATCTGACTAGCAAACCCTATGTCACATCTACTCAGGAAATCCCAGCCCATCAGTATAATGCCAGAGCCGGATAATAACTGGAATGAATACCGTATATATAGGAATAGAGTACAGACGTAAATCTCAAATGAGTGTAAATGATTAACTACGGTAAATACAATTACCTTCATCTGATTTTCCTTTAAAAGATAATTTCCTTCTTCGGAGTTTGCAGGTCTCTCGGTCATAGTTGGTATCTGCCTGTGATCTTAGGAGCGCAGCCTGGGTAATGAAACATACATGATGATAACCCAGAGATACCGCTAGCTTATCTAAGAAAATCATATTATGGTAGCAATGAAGCCATTGTATGCCTGTAGCTCATAAACGTATGGCTTTTTAAACAACTATCTGTAGGGTAATGCAGCCGGTCGTCATACTTATTGCACCATCGAGAACATTGAACCAGTATGGCAGTAGTGTATGGATTGGGATGGATTTTACATTGTTAAAGAATTGTCTAGGAATGAAAGGATTTTTTTCATGAACAATATTTATTTTAATCAATAAATCTTGGAAAAATAATAAGTTCCACAATTGGATGTATTTAAAAAAAATGTTCCTGTGCTGAGATAATCTTAGATGTGAACCTGCCTGCTATGTACTGTGTAATGGCTGTGTCTGACCGTACAGGGAAACGGTCTGATCATACTACATCTCCTGGGCAGTGGAAGATACAAAAGAAAGTATACACTTATTACAGCATGAGATCGCAAATTATTCTTTCTTTGAGGTAAAATATTTTTAAAAAATGGGCAGGGAAATGTTTTACGTCACAAAAAGAATCAGCTATAATCTTGTGCTGGAATGTCTTTATACTATTTTGCGTCCTCTGCTGCCCAGGAGTTGTGGTGTGATAAGACCATGTCTCTGTACTGTCAGACATGGTTTCCACACATAGAAAGTTAATTTTAACGTTAATTTTAATCAATAGATCTTGGAATAATAATAATTTCCACAATTGGATGTGATTAAAAAAAAAGGTTCCTGTGCTGAGATAATCTTATATATGTGTCCCTGCTATGTACTGTGTAATGGCTGTGTCTGGCCGTAGAGGGACATGGTCTGATCATACCACATCTCATAGGACCAGGGAAGATGCAAAAGAAAGTATACAAATATTACAGCATGGGACCACAAATTATTCTTTCATTGAGGTAAAACATTTTTAAAAAAATGGGCAGGGAAATGTTTTGCCTCACAAAAAGAATCATCTATGATACCCTGCCCAGAATTGTAGTGTGATTAGACCATGTCTCCTCTGTACTGTCAGACATGATTTTCAGACAAAGAAAGTTCATTTTAATCAATAGATCTGGGAATAATAATAATTTCCACAACTGGATGTGTTTAAAAAAAATATTCCTATGCTGAGATAATCTTATATACATGTCCTTGCTATGTACTGTGTAATGGCCGTGTCTGACTGTGAAGGAACATGGTCTGATCATACCACATCTCCTGGGAAGGGGAGGACACATAATAGTATAAAGACATTACAGCATGGGATCATAGCTGATTCTTTCTGTGAGGTAAAACATTTCCCTGCCTGTTTTTAAAAAAATTATTTACTTCAAAGAAAGAATAATTTTCAGTCCCATACTGCAATATCTGTATGCTCTTTTACTTCGTCCCCGGCCCAGGAGCTGTGGTATGATCAGACCATGTCCCTGTACAGTCAGACACGGCCATTACACAGTACACAGCAGGGACACATATATAAGATTATCTCAGCACAGGGACATTTTTATTTAAACACATCCAATTGTGGAAATTATTAATATTGCAAGATCTATTGAGTAAAATGAACGTTATTTGTGGGGAATAAAACCCTTTAAATAGTTTGTCTCATAAAAATAAAATTGCTGGTGGTCTGGTGGTTGGGACCCCAAATAATCCAAAGAAGGGGGATGCCAAAGATGCCTATGAGGCTGGAGCAGTAGTGAGCACGTGTGACCACCTCTCCAACAGTGGTCGCACACGCTCACTACTGCTTTATTCACACAAGGAATTTTAGGACCCCATTCACATGATCATTGGGTGAACGCTGAGGACAATCTACTCTTGGTTAATCAATGTTATGATCTCATCAATGAACACATACAAACCTTTGAGCTTTCATCTCTTAAATTAAAAGTCAACTCTAGATTTGTGAGAAATTGATCAGAAAATTCGGGATACATGTCCAAAACTTCCAACAGGTCATCTCTTTGGATTTTGTGCATATCGCAGTATGTCAGAGCTCGCACGTCAGCGTTTGATTTCCCAGGTTTGGCGTAAAGATAAACCATCTCTCCAAAAATATCATTCTTGCCTGATGCGAGAGAAAAAAAAAGTCTTTTATAATACAATTGGATTTATGTAAGCTAAATCACAACTAGACAAGATATTCATTCTGTGTCAGTCTTGAAATAGATGCATATAAATCAAAACTCTGGGGAAAGAGCTTAAGGCCCTGTGCGCACACTGCGTTTTTACCCGCGGTTTTGCTGCAGAAATTTCTTGAGAAATGCTTGTAATCTTTCTTCAGACATTTCCCAGCAAAACCTATGGGAAAAAAAAATAGCTGTGCGCACACTGCGTTTTTTTCTCAAGAAAATTCTTTCTGCAGAATTTCTTGAGAAAATTTCATGAGAAAATGTGCATGTCACTTCTTTTCCACAGGTACCTGCGGTATTTCACTCCATTTACTGTAATGCAATCGCGGGGGTATACCGCAAGTAGCAATTGATGTGCGGTATACCCCCGGTATATCCGTTATTTACCTGCGGTAATGTTCATCGCTGCCTGCGGTTTTGCAGGAAGTGATGTCATTATGCCAGGCAGAGGAAGTGGAACAGAGTAAACACACGTCACACTCCCTGGACGCCGCACAGAAGCACTTCCGTGTGACCTTCAGGTGCCCGTGCAGTCTGTGTCCCGCTCCAGCCCCGCGGCTGCCAGCACAGCAGTGTCAGTTGTCACCCTGCAGTGCGTGCAGCCGCGGGGATGCCGAGCACTGCTGTCAGGAGGTTACATGAGATCATTACCTGCTATGACGATCTTCTGCCCTCTTGACGTCAGCGCGGTCACTGCCGTCTATGCCCGTCTCGCGGGCGGCCCGAGACTGTCACTAGCGGTGATGTCACGGGCTCTCGCGATACTGCTGAGAACGAGGCGGGCATAGAAGTCAGTGACAGCGCTGACGTCAGCAGTGCAGGAGATCGTCACAGAAGGTAATTATCTCATCTAACCTCCTGACAGCAGCGCTCGTCATCCCCTGCAGTGACCTAGGCTGACCTATTGATGTTAGCTCAGGTCACTGCATTACTCTCCCAGGCAATGGGGAACATTCTGTTCTTCATTGACTGGGACATTGACTATGGTATCGCCGTGGGACTCCCTTATTGGATTACGCTGGACCTGGAATTGATTATTCTTTTCAATAAATTGGTGAAAGAGGGAATGTTTTGGGGAGTGTTTTTTCAAATAAAACTTTTTTTGTTGTCTATTTTTTATTTCTTACTGATAGACGCGTGACATCACTAACCCCAGGGCTTGATGCCAGGTGACATTACACAGCTGGCATTAACCCCATATATTACCTTGTTTGACACCGCACCAGGGCAACGGGATGAGTTGGGGCGAAGCGCCAGGATTGGCACGTCTAATGGATGCACCACTTCTGGGGCGGCTGTGGCCTGCTATTTTTAGGCTGGGGAGAGTCCAATAACAGTGGACCTCCCTAGTCTGAAAATACCAGACCACAGCTGTCCGCTTTACCTTGGCTGGTGATCCAATTTGGGGGGGACCCCACGTTTTTTGTTTTAAATTATTTATTTAATGTAAAATAACAGCGTGGGGTGCCCTCTGTTTTGGATTACCAGCCAAGGTGAAGCTGCCAACTGTGGTTTGCCGGCTGCAGCCGTCTGCTTTACCCTAGCTGGCTACAAAAGATAGGGGGACCTGATGTCAGGTTTTTTTAATTATTTATTTATTTTTTGGCTAAATACAAGGCTAAGCACCCTTTAGTGCCACATGAAAGTCACTAAATTGTGCCAGCTTAGAATATGCAGGGGGGTGGGACATTATATAGGTCTTTCTCATCTATCTATCTATCTATTCATCTATCCATCTTTCCCTCTATCCATTATCTGTCTATCGATTATCTATCTATTATCTATATTATTTAGAGCATAAAAAACCTCAGGGACCAACCTGCGGAAAAACCGCGGCAAAAATGCGTTTTTTTACAGCAGGTGCGGTAATCTTCAACTTCCAGAAGTTTCTCAAGAAATTTTCTTGAGAAAAATCACTTTTCTAGTGTGCACATAGCCTAACACAATAAAGATTGTCTAACACAAAACACCACTAGATTACCAGAAAATTCCACTAAACAACTGGACCAATAGGGTTGGCCACTGGGCCACCAGGGAGAACAATGAATCAACAAGAATGCCCACTAGGTCACCAGGACAGCTGGTACCTACATAAAGGTCCAGTAAAAACACTGACAAAAATAAAACCCTAATATGAAACCCCCCTTAGACCACCAGGAGTTTCCACTAAATCATTGGATATTAATGCCAACTTGGTCACCAATGTGGCCACAATGTCCCCGAAGCAAAGTTTTTTCACAAGGGATCCAGCGTAAAACACTCACAAAATTTTGGGAGTTTTCACGCCCTTTTCTTCAAGCTCTGACAAAACGGGAGGACTTAGCTGCAGAACGGGGGGGTATTACATCCCACAGCTGGTCTAATTCATGACAAGATGTGGCACAGCCTATACAAAAAAAATCTTACTCCAGTCGCTGACTAGAGTAAAATTTGAGGTGAGGTGCGTGCCACTTTTCAGATTCAGCAGATTCACTAAAGGGAATCTGTCAGCAGGTTTTTGTTATGTAATCTGAAGACAGCAGAAAATAGAGACTGAGGCTAAGGACACACGGTGAGTAAAATGGAGCGAGTGGAATGCGATAAAAAAAAATTACATTCCACTCAGACCAATGTTACTCTATGGGGTCACTCCCATGAGCAATTGTTTTCGCAGTCCTAATCAGACTGAGGAAACAATCGCAGCATGCTGTGGGTGTTATCTGATTTGTTTTCTCTCGCACACATACAAGTCTATGGGTGTCAGAGAAACATCGCATTGCACTTGCATTACAGCGGAGTGCAATGTTATAATCGCATCAGCTGATAACGGAGGAGATAGGTAGATTAATCCCTCCCTCTCCTCCGCAGCACCCACCTTCTCCCACCGGAGCTGTGCTGTGATCGCAGGATCGCATCACAGTGGTATGACACTTGGCTTACACTCCAGCAGAGCGGGAGCCAAGTGTCATGTAATGCACTTGCAGTAGTGTTCGTGTGGCCCCAGCCTGACACACAGAGTTCAATGATGTGTAATTTATCACCCTGCATGGTGTTGTTTACCTATAGTGAAGGTTTTTTCATCTTGGACTATCATTACCCAGACTACACTAGCTTGACCTCCTGTGATAAGCAGTTCACTGTCTATAGACATTGTATATGGAGAGTCGGGTGTGGGCGGGGTTAGATTTTTCAGCTTTATTAAAACATGGCTAAATCTAAAAACTCTGATTGTGTCACAACCGCTGCACCCAGTAATCTAAGTGATACATCGTTGGATTCAAGATCTCTTTGCCTACATCGTGCTGCTCTCAGATGAGGTAGTAAAAACCTGCTGCCAGATTCCCTTTAGGCCTCCAATACACATCCGTAAAAATCACACACGTGCTGCGAGACAGGTATTTTCCCTGCATGTTGCGTGAGGTAAGTACGTGTCTCGGGTACGTGCGGTCCACGTGTGTTCTCTGTGTGCACGGAAAACCGGTAATTTGCATACTCACGTGGTCCGCGCTGCTGCCCAGGGTACTGATCTTCGGCTCCAGCCCCGCCCACTCCCCGCTGACGCTGCTTCCGGCCAAGCGTAGCGGCGTAGATCAGCGCCCGTGACAGCACGCCCACCTCCTTTACACGCTCATAACGAGCGGCGGCCAGCAGGAACAGTTTGCAGCGGAAGAATCTGCAGGGCTGGTGGAGGTACAGTTAGGTCCAGAAATATTTGGACAGTGACACAAGTTTTGTTATTTTAGCTGTTTACAAAAACATGTTCAGAAATACAATTATATATATAATATGGGCTGAAAGTGCACACTCCCAGCTGCAATATGAGAGTTTTCACATCCAAATCGGAGAAAGGGTTTAGGAATCATAGCTCTGTAATGCATAGCCTCCTCTTTTTAAAGGGACCAAAAGTAATTGGACAAGGGACTCTAAGGGCTGCAATTAACTCTGAAGGCGTCTCCCTCGTTAACCTGTAATCAATGAAGTAGTTAAAAGGTCTGGGGTTGATTACAGGTGTGTGGTTTTGCATTTGGAAGCTGTTGCTGTGACCAGACAACATGCGGTCTAAGGAACTCTCAATTGAGGTGAAGCAGAACATCCTGAGGCTGAAAAAAAAGAAAAAATCCATCAGAGAGATAGCAGACATGCTTGGAGTAGCAAAATCAACAGTCGGGTACATTCTGAGAAAAAAGGAATTGACTGGTGAGCTTGGGAACTCAAAAAGGCCTGGGCGTCCACGGATGACAACAGTGGTGGATGATCGCCGCATACTTTCTTTGGTGAAGAAGAACCCGTTCACAACATCAACTGAAGTCCAGAACACTCTCAGTGAAGTAGGTGTATCTGTCTCTAAGTCAACAGTAAAGAGAAGACTCCATGAAAGTAAATACAAAGGGTTCACATCTAGATGCAAACCATTCATCAATTCCAAAAATAGACAGGCCAGAGTTACATTTGCTGAAAAACACCTCATGAAGCCAGCTCAGTTCTGGAAAAGTATTCTATGGACAGATGAGACAAAGATCAACCTGTACCAGAATGATGGGAAGAAAAAAGTTTGGAGAAGAAAGGGAACGGCACATGATCCAAGGCACACCACATCCTCTGTAAAACATGGTGGAGGCAACGTGATGGCATGGGCATGCATGGCTTTCAATGGCACTGGGTCACTTGTGTTTATTGATGACATAACAGCAGACAAGAGTAGTCGGATGAATTCTGAAGTGTGCCGGGATATACTTTCAGCCCAGATTCAGCCAAATGCCGTTTGATCGGACGGCGCTTCATAGTACAGATGGACAATGACCCCAAGCATACAGCCAAAGCTACCCAGGAGTTCATGAGTGCAAAAAAGTGGAACATTCTGCAATGGCCAAGTCAATCACCAGATCTTAACCCAATTGAGCATGCATTTCACTTGCTCAAATCCAGACTTAAGACGGAAAGACCCACAAACAAGCAAGACCTGAAGGCTGCGGCTGTAAAGGCCTGGCAAAGCATTAAGAAGGAGGAAACCCAGCGTTTGGTGATGTCCATGGGTTCCAGACTTAAGGCAGTGATTGCCTCCAAAGGATTCGCAACAAAATATTGAAAATAAAAATATTTTGTTTGGGTTTGGTTTATTTGTCCAATTACTTTTGACCTCCTAAAATGTGGAGTGTTTGTAAAGAAATGTGTACAATTCCTACAATTTCTATCAGATATTTTTGTTCAAACCTTCAAATTAAACGTTACAATCTGCACTTGAATTCTGTTGTAGAGATTTCATTTCAAATCCAATGTGGTGGCATGGAGAGCCCAACTCGCGAAAATTGTGTCACTGTCCAAATATTTCTGGACCTAACTGTATGTGTTTTTTTATTTTAAAGTTAATGACATGTGTTCTCCGGCGCGTGTCACACAGAACCGCATCCACACTACATCCGTGTGGTACGGGTGCGGGCCGTGTGACACCCGTGCTGCCGGAGAATACGTGGACATGTCAGCGTGAAAAAATCACGGACACACATTCCGTTCCAAAATACTTACATGTGTCCAAAACAATAATGAAAACATAGGTCCACGTGTCTCCGAGCCGCCGGTACGTGAAAAAAACTGCCAAACACGTACCGACGGCACGGATATGTGTCTTAGGCCTTAAGAAGTGTGCGCCTCTTAATCAATTGAGAGTGTCTGATCACAACACACCCCTCATCAAGACTGGCATGAACAACACGGGTCTTGAGGAGTCTGGGCCTCTTGAAGACTGGACACTAAATTACCAGATCTTTATTTTTGGACCCTTTATAGCACACTGTTCTATCAGTCACATCTTCCTAGTTTGACAGGTATATTTTAGGGGACAACCATCTTTGAATAAAATGGGCTTTACACGCTACGATTTCGCTACAGCGATCTCGTTGGGGTCACGGATTTTGTGACGCACATCCGGCCGCTGTAGCGATGTCGTAGCGTGTGACTCCTAGGAGCGATTTTGGATCGTTGCAAAAACGTCTAAAATCGCTCCTCGTTGACATGGAGGTCCACTCCCAATTATCGCTGCTGTCGCAGGGGCGAAGTTGATCCTCGTCCCTGCGGCAGCACACATCGTTACGTGTGACGCCGCAGGAACGAGGAACATCTCCTTACCTGCCTCCGGCCACAATGCGGAAGAAGGGAGATGGGCGGGATGTTACGTCCCGCTCATCTCCGCCCCTCCGCTTACATTGGGCGGCCGCTTAGTGACGTCACTGTGACGCCAAACGGACCGCCCCCTTAGAAAGGAGGCGGTTCGCCGGTCACAGCGACGTCGAAGGACAGGTAAGTATGTGTGGCGGGGGTGCGCGATTTTGTGCGCGACAGGCAGCGATATGCCCGTCGCGCACAAACGATGGGTGCGGGTGTCATGCTAGCGATATCGGGCCGGATATCGCAGCATGTAAAGCCACCCTTATTGGAAACAGACAGTTCAGTATGACTAACTTCAGCTATTTTAATCTCGCAAGAGGAGAAAGAAAGTCAACCTGATAAACTATAGCAAAAAAAGAGATGAGGTTTTACAGGATCATGGACCAAAAGGAAACATGATGGTCCATCCGTCCTACATCTGACCATGACACGTCGTTAAAAAATCTACTAATAATGATCATCATTTTTATTGTATCTAGAGAAAAACTAGACGATCTTACCTAAAATTGCAACCACAATATCATCCTTGAGGATCTCAATAGAACCCCTTGATAAAAAGTACAATGCCGTGAGCACATCTCCTGAGTGTACGAGAGTATCTCCGGGGGGCGCATGCGTGGTTTTAAACTTCATGGCTAAGGCTCGGAGACATCCTTTACTCGCTCCTGTGAACGCCTTGCAGTTCTGTAGCAATGTTTGATTGAGATGCAGACAAATGTCTGCTTGTAGACAATCTGGAAACCCCTTGAGTACCTGAAAATACATAAAATGGATAAAAGCAATAACTTCATTGTTTAGAAATACATTGCAACATCAAGATACAACTAATAACAGGAGGTAAAGACAGGGGATGTATAACTAATCGATTATTATTCATAAGCAAGTGGGTACAAATCTCAACATACCGGCAGCATTTACACAAATCATGCGATGCACAATTTCCATGTGATAGGTGGCATTGTTCATTTACGTAGATAAATATTTTTCTTGTGGTTCCTACTGTGAGCGAAACACACTCCTTCTATGCCTTTTGAACTCCAAATTATTAAGATTTGTTTTACGAGCGCTCGGGAAATCAATACAGCACACACTTATTCTGGTGTACTCAAAGTATTCTCCTGTATTAGTACATGTGACCAGTTTATATAGCGTCATAGACAAAGGAAAAGTTCCCTCTAAACTATAAACCAATAAGAGCAGTAGGGACGTTAACGGAAATGTGAAACTTCCCCTCACATCAGTGTTAGCTGAACCCTATGACATCATTAGTTATAAGACAAGATGGACGCAATGAGAACAAAATGGATTCTATTCTCTGACACTACAGTCACAATTCCTAATTAAAATACTTTGCTTCTGATTCGTCATTTGCGATTTTTTGGACGTCACTTTTCCATTTTTTTTCTTCCTGTCGATTCTTGAGCCAGATTCATAAAAAAAAAACTTGCATTTTGTGCAAAAGTAAAATACTCTGTATTTTTTGTCTTTAATCTTTTTTGCGACATTTTAGTTGGTGACAAAAATACGAGTGTACATACAATGAAATACAACTGAGAAAAATATGTGCAACTTTTCAAAAACTACAATCGATGAATCAGCTGAATACATCCGGGAACCCCAAACCTTACCCATAGTGACGACCATAAAAGTAAACAGGAGAACACATAAAATTACATTTTAAAAAGGTGAAAATGAAAAAAAGAATTAGGCGCAAATTAAAAACAGCAAAAAGCACCAAAAAACAACCTTCAAAAATACAAATGAAATAATGAATGGGGTCCTACATATTTTAGAAGCGTATTTTACACATATCTTAAGTGAATTGGATGCTGATATATAGAGGACACATTTCTTTGGGGAATACAGGGCATTCACTATCTAGTAAATTTGACGGCTGGTCCTCCTTATTTGACTGCTAGACTCTAAGGTCTTCTTCTGCTAATATAATCTACGAGCTGTAGTAGCCGGCATTGCCCAGGATAGTAACTGTCTGTCTGTTTCTCTCCCTCTCTGTCTCTGTCTCTCTCTCTGTTTCTGTAGCTGTCTCTCTCTGTCATTCTGCCTGTCTGTCTCTGTCTCTCACTGTCTGCTTCTGTCTGTCTCTCTGTCTGCCTGTCTCTGTCTGCCTGTCTCTGCCTGTCTCTGTCTGCCTGGCTCTGTCTGTCTCTGCCTGGCTCTGTCTGCCTCTGTCTGTCTCTCTCTGTCTTTTTGCTTGTCTCGGTCTGACTTTCTGTCTCTGTCAGTCTGCCTGTCTCTGTCTCTCACTCTGTCTCTGACTGCCTGCCTGTGTCTGCCTGTCTGTCTGCCTGTCTCTCTCAGTCTTTGTCTGTCTGTCTCTCCCTGTTTCTGTGTGTGTCTGTCTCTACCGATATCATATTACCTCACACATAAGCTTCTTATACTAAGAATGTCCTTCATTGCCTATAGCAACCAATCACAGCTCCTGTTAATGACCTTTAGCTCCCAGCTCCATTGGCTTTAATGTAAGGAGGTTTTTTTGGTAAATAACTGTAAAGTGCAGGGTTAAATTTTTCCCTCAAAAAATCTATGACTTTAACTGAGTCAGATGGGGTATCTGTGCGAAATTTTGTGATTGTAAATGCGACGGTGCAGATTCTTTTAGCGGACATACATACATACACACACGCATACATACATACACACACAGATACATACAGATACATACATACATACACACACAGATACATACATACACACATACATACGTACAGACATACATACATAAACACACACACATACACACACACACTCACTCACATATATATGTGACACCCTGGGCAAGCCAGGGGTCACAGGTCATCACACCACCACACCCTACACCCCAGTTAGGAACATCAAGGCTACCGAAATCCTTGTTGCCTTCCTCCAGGGGCTGATGTTCACACCAGGGGGTGGGCCAGGCGGTTGGCTCCGCCCACCGAGGAGTACACAGCCCTGGAGGCGGGAAGAACCAGGCAGATGAGTCTAGGAGGAGGAAGTAGAAGGAGAAAACAGAGTGAAGTGAGGGAAGTGAAAGTGAGAGGAAGCAAGACAAGAACAAGATAGAGTGCAGTTGAGGGGAGGAAAGTAGAAGGAAGTGGTAGAGGAGCTAAGTGAAGTGGAAGTGAAGTAGTAGAGAAACAGAAGAAAAGAGTAAAAGTGTCTGTAAGAAAGCCTGAAGTTGGTCCGGCTGTGTGCCTGGACAGTGTCAGCAAGGTCAGCAACGGCAGTGACAGTCCGGAGGGGGACTGCTCGGAGGTTGCTGGAAGGACCGCGGACGGGTAGTGGCCCGGCGGTCTGGAGCAGTATACGAAGAACAGTCAGCACCAGGGCAGGGGCCTCTCGGACCCCGGCAAGGCTAGGAGTCGCCGTAAATTTGCCAAATCCATCAGTGAAGGGGACGTCTGTCTCCAAACAACTAAGTCCCGATTGAAGGCAACAGTCCAACCATTGAGGAGAGACACCGCCACCGCCAGGGCACCAGTTTCTCAGGGCCAGCGCCTGCGGGCAAAGTAGGGCTCCTTTGGTCCAGCTTGAAGCCGGGGAGCGGGTTACCGGTGGGAACCCATCGCAACCATCATCACTTTAGGTGCAGGACAGAGGGACCGTCACCGTCACCTACTGGGGAAAGCAAGTGCAGCCGTCCGTGGGAACCGTCTTTCCAGCCGTGTGTTTTACCGAGAACTGTGTCATCGTCTCAGGCTGAGTGAGTCCCACAGTGCCGCAAGGCACAGCGCTGCCCCCGCGTCCCTGCGCCCACCAAGCCCTGCATCTGCCACCTCATCACTGGGCCCCGGGATCACCAACCCCTACCCACGGAGGGGCAACATAACAACTGGCTGCTCCATACCATCCTTCCCGGGATCCCCATACAGAGCAGCGGTGGTATTAACAAATCACCACAACCGCGAGTGGCGTCACGGACAATAAACAACCCCCACACCCAAAAACAACAACCCCTTTTCACTCACGGGCGAGGAGCGCCGCTCGAGTCCCCGGGATCCGGCCCATCGCTCGAGCCACCGAGCAGCGGCAGCAGCAGGCCGCAGTGCCAGCCGGACCCGAGCAGAAGGGAGAGAGCGGCGTCCCCTCCTCCGCCCGCGACATATACATAGACATACATACATACACACAAACACACACATACATATATACATACATACACACAGCTTTATATATTAGATAACATTATAAAACCGCCAGACTGCATTCATCAGTATCCCTTCCAAAAAAATTACATGAGGATACACTGCACACTTTTTTTCATATCAGCTTATGTGATGTCAAGCACAATCAGACCGATTGGTTGCATCTTAGTTTTTTACTGTACTTTTACAATACTTGGTATTTGTAACTAAATCACACGTATCACTCCAACCCTTATCTTTCCAAGAATTTTGTTAATATGTAGGACTTCAATTTCTGAAGATACTAGCGCAATATATTAGTGTGAAATGCTGGTTCATGGCAGGCTGCATCTCCTGTCAAACCCAACAGGTGGCTACATACAGAATAAAAATCTACTTCATGGAGTATCTCAAAATCTGGTTTTATTCCAAAGCAGGCCATTGTCCAACAGACATCTCTACTGAGGCAAGAGTGAAAGGTAAAGAAAGACATCTCTGTAGATGTCTTGACAATTGCTCTTTCTTCTTCTTTATGTAGAGAATTCGTGTTACTGTTTTGAAAACTTAGTAGCCCAGAAAAAAGTTAAAGGTTTAGCTTATAAATAACTACTGACCAAAGCCACCCCACAAAGAAATCAAATAAAAAAAGGAGGTTCTCTACACCATTAAAGCAACACTCCAGCATTCCAGCATTTTTTTTATTAGTGCTGTAGTGCTGCTTCTAATCTAAGCCCCCTGCCCTCAGTATTATACTCCCCTTCCGGTGGTTTCACCTTTTGCAGACGTCACTCCGGTCTCGCAGTACCATCTTGTGACAAGTCAGAGGTTCTGTCACAAGATCTCATTGCAAAAGAGCCAGAACAAGACCAGAACAAGGCCAGAATGAGTCCAGAATAAAATCAGAGCAAGGCCAGAACGATGCGAGAACGAGGTCAGAATGAGACCAAAACGAGGTCAGAATGAGACCAGAACGAGGTCAGAATGAGACCAGAACGAGGTCAGAATGAGACCAGAACGAGGTCAGAATGAGACCAGAACGAGGTCATAACCTGGCCAGAATGAGACCAGAACGAGGTCAGAATGAGACCAGAACGAGGTCATAACCTGGCCAGAATGAGACCAGAACGAGGTCAGAATGAGACCAGTACGAGGTCAGAATGAGACCAGAACGAGGTCATAACCTGGCCAGAAGGAGACCAGAACGAGGTCAGAATGATGGCCAGAATGAGACCAGAACGAGGTCAGAATGAGACCAGAACGAGGTCAGAATGAGACCAGAACGAGGTCATAACCTGGCCAAAATGAGACCAGAAGGAGGTCAGAATGATGGCCAGAATGAGACCAGAACGAGGTCAGAATGAGACCAGAACGAGGTCAGAATGAGACCAGAACGAGGTCATAACCTGGCCAAAATGAGACCAGAAGGAGGTCAGAATGATGGCCAGAATGAGACCAGAACGAGGTCATAACCTGGCCAGAATGAGACCAGAACGAGGTCATAACTGGTCAGAATGAGACCAGAATGAGGTCATAACTGGCCAGAATGAGACCAGAATGAGGTCAGAATGAGACCAGAACTAAGCCAGAATGAGATCAGAACGATGTAAGAACTAGATCAGAACAAGTCTCCCATAGAGACGTAACCTCTATGAAACACTGGAGCAGCCAGCAGGTCACAAACTGAAAAAGACCAATGGTGGCCGCGCAGCTAGAAGGTGAAGATGGCGGCAGGTAACTATGAGAGTAGGATCATGTACCTTAGATTTAAAAACCACTCCAGTGGTGAAATAAAAAAAAAAATGGTGGTGTGGTGCTTTAAAGACTGGCTTAATTTAAATACAAGTATATCTCAATAAATTAGAATATCATCAAAAAGTTAATTTATTTCAGTAATTCGATACAAAAATGCAAATGCATATATTATATAGAGTCATTACACACAGAGTGATCTATTCCTATATATTATATAGAGTCATTATACACAGAGGGATATATTCCTATATATTATATGGAGTCATTACACACAGAGGGATCTATTCCTATATATTATCTCTCCTCCTATACCAGTCTGTTTTGTACTGTTAATGATTGTTGTACGTACACCCTCTTTCACATGTAAAGCGCTATATGGAATAAATGGCGCTATAATAATAAATAATAATAATTATATAGATTCATTACACACAAAGGGATCTCTGTCTATATATTATACAGTTAGGTCCAGAAATATTTGGACAGTGACACAATTTTCGCGAGTTGGGCTCTGCATGCCACCACATTGGATTTGAAATGAAACCTCTACAACAGAATTCAAGTGCAGATTGTAACGTTTAATTTGAAGGTTTGAACAAAAATATCTGATAGAAATTGTAGGAATTGTACACATTTCTTTACAAACACTCCACATTTTAGGAGGTCAAAAGTAATTGGACAAATAAACCAAACCCAAACAAAATATTTTTATTTTCAATATTTTGTTGCGAATCCTTTGGAGGCAATCACTGCCTTAAGTCTGGAACCCATGGACATCACCAAACGTTGAGTTTCCTCCTTCTTAATGCTTTGCCAGGCCTTTACAGCCGCAGCTTTCAGGTCTTGCTTGTTTGTGGGTCTTTCCGTCTTAAGTCTGGATTTGAGCAAGTGAAATGCATGCTCAATTGGGTTAAGATCTGGTGATTGACTTGGCCATTGCAGAATGTTCCACTTGTTTGCACTCATGAACTCCTGGGTAGCTTTGGCTGTATGCTTGGGGTCATTGTCCATCTGTACTATGAAGCGCCGTCCGATCAACTTTGCGGCATTTGGCTGAATCTGGGCTGAAAGTATATCCCGGTACACTTCAGAATTCATCCGGCTACTCTTGTCTGCTGTTATGTCATCAATAAACACAAGTGACCCAGTGCCATTGAAAGCCATGCATGCCCATGCCATCACGTTGCCTCCACCATGTTTTACAGAGAATGTGGTGTGCCTTGGATCATGTGCCGTTCCCTTTCTTCTCCAAACTTTTTTCTTCTCATCATTCTGGTACAGGTTGATCTTTGTCTCATCTGTCCATAGAATACTTTTCCAGAACTGAGCTGGCTTCATGAGGTGTTTTTCAGCAAATTTAACTCTGGCCTGTCTATTTTTGGAATTGATGAATGGTTTGCATCTAGATGTGAACCCTTTGTATTTACTTTCATGGAGTGTTCTCTTTATTGTTGACAGATACACCTACTTCACTGAGAGTGTTCTGGACTTCAGTTGATGTTGTGAACGGGTTCTTCTTCACCAAAGAAAGTATGCGGCGATCATCCACCACTGTTGTCATCCGTGGACGCCCAGGCCTTTTTGAGTTCCCAAGCTCACCAGTCAATTCCTTTTTTCTCAGAATGTACCCGACTGTTGATTTTGCTACTCCAAGCATGTCTGCTATCTCTCTGATGGATTTTTTCTTTTTTTTCAGCCTCAGGATGTTCTGCTTCACCTCAATGGAGAGTTCCTTAGACCGAATGTTGTCTGGTCACAGCAACAGCTTCCAAATGCAAAACCACACACCTGTAATCAACCCCAGACCTTTTAACTACTTCATTGATTACAGGTTAACGAGGGAGACGCCTTCAGAGTTAATTGCAGCCCTTAGAGTCCCTTGTCCAATTACTTTTGGTCCCTTGAAAAAGAGGAGGCTATGCATTACAGAGCTATGATTCCTAAACCCTTTCTCCGATTTGGATGTGAAAACTCTCATATTGCAGCTGGGAGTGTGCACTTTCAGCCCATATTATATATATAATTGTATTTCTGAACATGTTTTTGTAAACAGCTAAAATAACAAAACTTGTGTCACTGTCCAAATATTTCTGGACCTAACTGTATACTGTAGAGTCATTACACACAGAGGGAACTATTCCTATATATTGTATAGCGTCATTACACACAGAGGGATGAATTTCAAGTCTTTATTTCTGTTAATGTTGATGATTATGGCTTACAACCAATGAAAACCCAAAAGTCATTATCCCAGAAAATTACAATAATTACCACAAAACACCTGCAAAGGCTTCCTAAGCATTTACAATGGTCCCTTAGTCTGGTTCAGTAGACTACACACTCATGGGGAAGACTGCTGACTTGACAGATGTCCAGAAGGCAGTCAATGACACATTCCACAAGGAGGGTAAGTCACAAAAGCTTATTGCTAAAGAAGCTGGCTGTTCACAGAGTGCTGTATCCAAGCATATTAATATAGTATTGAGTGGAAGGAAAAAGTGTGGTAGAAAAGGGTCAACAAGCAACCGGGATAACCGCAGCCTTAATAGGATTGTTAAGAAAAGGCTATTCAAAAATGTGGGGGAGATTCACAAGGAGTGGACTGCTGCTAGAGTCAGTGCTTCAAGAGCCACCACACACAGATGTATCCAGGACATGGGCTACAAGTGTCGCATTCCATGTGTCAAGCCACTCAATGTGAAGTGTCCTCAATCAGTGATGGTTTGGGGAGCCATGTCATCTGCTGGTGTAGGTCCACTGTGTTTTATCAAGTCCAAAGTCAGCGCAGCCGTCTACCACAACATTTTAGAGCACTTCATGCTTCCCTCTGCCGACAAGCTTTTTGGAGATGGAAATATCATTTTCCAGCAGAACTTGGCCCCTGTCCACACTGCCAAAAGTACCAATACCTGATTTACTAACCACAGTATCACTGTGCTTGATTGGCCAGCAAACTCGCCTGACCTAAACCCATTGCCAAGAGGAAGATGAGAGACACCAGACCCAACAATGCAGACGAGCTGAAGGCTGCTATGAAAGCAACCTGGGCTTCCAGAACACCTCAGCAGTGCCACAGGCTGATCACCTCCATGCCACACCACATTGATGCAGTAATTCATACAAAAGGAGCCCTGACCAAGTATTGAGGCATTTACTGTACAGACTTTTCAGTAGAAGCCAACATTTCTGAGTCTAAAATCATTTTTTTCAGTTGTTCTTATATAATATTCTAATTTTCTGAGATAATGACTTTTAGGTTTTCATTGGCTGTAAGCCATAATCATCAACATAAAAAAAACCACGTGAAGTAGATCACTCTGTGTGTAATGACTCTATATAATATATAGGAATAGATCCCTCTGTGTGTAATGACTATATATAATATATAGAAATAGATCCCTGTGTGTGTAATGACTCTATATAATATATAATAAACATGTGAAATAGATCCCTCTGTGTGTAATGATTCTATATAATATATAGAAATAGATCCCTCTGTGTGTAATGACGCTATATAATATATAGGAATAGATCACTCTGTGTGTAATGACGCTATATAATATATAGGAATAGAACCCTCTGTGTGTAATGACTCTATATAATATATAGGAATACATCCCTCTGTGTGTAATGACTCTATATAACATATAGGAATAGATCACTCTGTGTGTAATGACTCTATATAATATATAGAAATAGAGCCCTCTGTGTGTAATGACTATATAATATATAGGAATAGATCACTGTGTGTATAATGACGCTATATAATATATAGGAATAGATCACTGTGTGTATAATGACGCTATATAATATATAGGAATAGAACCCTCTGTGTGTAATGACTCTATATGATATATAAGAATAGATCCCTCTGCGTGTAATGACTCTATATAATATATAGAAATAAATCACTCTGAGTGTAATGACTCTATAATTTATAGGAATAGATCCTTCTGTGTGTAATGACTCTATATAACATATAGGAATGGATAACTCTGTAATGACTCTATATAAATTTAGAAATAGATCACTCTGTGTGTAATGACTATATAATATATAGAAATAGATCACTCTGTGTGTAATAACTATATAATATATAGGAATAGATCCTTCTGTGTGTAATGACTCTATATAATACATGCGTTTTCCTATTTGCATTGAATTATTGAAATAAATTAACTTTTTGATGATATTCTAATTTATTGAGATGATCTTGTAGCTATTGCCGAGTGATGACCCAACCAAACCGCGTCTCATATCCCGGCTTTCTTGAGTGCTGGAAGATATAGTGAACAAACAGTGGTTAATTGAAAACAAACCCAGATTTATAGGGTTTCTCTGGCATTAGGCTTTTATAGGATCATAAAATAAAGGAGGCTCTATAATAACTCGGCACACGCTGGATAAGAGACTTAATAAAATTTTTACAAAGCCTCCATCTTCATTAATTTTACAAAATGCATTTTCATATTTGATGAAGTTTGCATTTTAGGCATTGTGACCCACTAAGAAACTATATAGATATATCCTAATGATAAATAAAATATATTTTACCTCTAGTGGTTCAGCGCCAGCTGTTTACATAACCCGACAGAGAGAACAACCATTGCTTCTCAATGAAGTGTTCAATTCCACATGGCTGAGAAGAAAATGCATCAAACCAAGTGAACGCTGCTGATGGATACACACAGTGACATCTCACAACCTATTTTATGCAGGTTTTTGTACTCTTAGGCGGGCTTTGCACGTTGCGACATCGCAAGCCGATGCTGTGATGTCGCACGCGATAGTCCCCGCCCCGTCGCAGGTACGATATCTTGTGATAGCTGGCGTAGTGAAAATTATCGCTACGCCAGCTTCACATGCACTCACCTGCCCTGCGACCGTCGCTCTGGCCGGCGACCCGCCTCCTTCCTAACGGGGCGGGTCGTGCGGCGTCATAGCGACGTCACACGGCAGGCGGCCAATAGCGGCGGAGGGGCGGAGATGAGCAGGATGTAAACATCCCGCCCACCTCCTTCCTTCCGTAGAGCCGCCGGCGGCAGGTAAGGTGAAGTTCCTCGCTCCTGCGACGTAACACACAGCGATGTGTGCTGCTGCAGGAACAAGGAACAACATCGTACCACCGCTGCAGCAAAATTATGGAAAAGTCGGAGCCTGCACCAATGATACGATAACGACGCTTTTGCGCTCATTTATCATATCATCTAGAATTTACACACAACGATGTCGAAAGTGACGCCAGATGTGCCATCACTTTTGATTTGACCCCACCGACATCGCACGTGCGATGTTGCAACGTGCAAAGCCGCCCTTAGTCTTATTTCAGACACATACACAAAGGGCCACTTACAATGAAACTAATTAAAGTGTTTGTGTACAGTATATAGCATAAGTACACCCCTCACATTTTTGGAAATATTTTATTCTATCTTTTCATGGGACAACACTGAAGATCTGACCCTGTGATACAATGTACAGTGTCAGTGTACATCTTGTATAACAGTGTAAATTTGGTGTCCTCTAATGAACTCAACACACAGCAATTAATGTCTAAACCGCCGGCAACAAACGTAAGTACACCCCCAAGTGAAAATGGCCAAATACAGCCCAAATAGCCATTCTCCCTCCCCGTTGTCATGTGACTCATTAGGTCACAGGTGTGATTGGGGAGCAGGGATGTTACATTTGGTGTTATCTCTCACACACTCTCTCACATTGATCACTGGAAGTTCAACATGGCTCCTCATGGCAAAGAATTCTCTGAGGATCTGAAAAAAAGAATTGTTGCTCTACATAAAGATGGCCAAAGCTATAAGAAGATTGCCAACACCCTGAAACTGAGTTGCAGCATGGTGGCCAAGACCATATAGCAGTATAACAAGACAGGATCCACTCAGAAAAGGCCTATCCATGGTCAACCAAAGCAGTTGAGTGCACGTGCTCAGCGTCATATCCAGAGGTTGTCTTTTCAAAATAGACATATGAGTGCAGCCAGCATTGCTGCAAAGGTTACAGGGGTGGGGTGGGGTCAGCCTGTCAGTTCTCAGACCATACGCTGCAAACTGCATTAAATTGGTCTGCATGGCTGTCATCCCATAAGGAAGCCTCTTCTAAAGATGATGCACAAGAAAGCCTGCAAACTGTTTGCTAAATAGAAGGCAGTTGCAGCAAACCCAAGAATATTAGTGAACCAGAGGTCCTTGTCCATAAGGAATGGGCTAAGGTTCCTTATGAATGTTGCCATAAGCTGGTTTCTGGCTGTGCACCATGTCTGCAGCAGGTCATAAGAGCCAAATGTGCTCTAATAAGCACTACAGATACTTATTTTGTTTCATTGCTTTATTGCACACAGCAGAAAGTTTGCACATTTTGCTAATAAACCTATTTTGCAATAAATCATTTTGATTACAATTCTTTGTGGAATTTACTAATATTCTTATATTAATAAAGGCGTCTCGATCTCCAAATATCAGCATCAGTCCTTGAACCTTATAGTTTTGCTACCATCTTATATTCAACAAAAGAGAGAGTTTACAGTATCGGCTCATTTTCAGTAAGCCGAAAGGGGGCTGGCTGTCAGCGGTGACCGTCAGCCTATAAAGGGGGCTGGCTGACTGGCTTATCTGAATAACTAAGCCAGCCCATGCATATCATATGCCGGACCTTCGGATCAACACATCCAGTTGGAGATCGGAAAAACTTTGTTACTACAAGTTTATTGGAACATTCAAACTCATCAAAAGATTTTTTTTTCTAAGTGGACAACCCTTTTAAATCAATCCTATATTTAGAATATGAGTGGAAACTGGAAACAAAACCCCATAAACAACCAACTCTATGTAGATGTTGGAATTGTGACATGTTGCCCCTACTGGGGCTTGGACAAGCATTGCTAGCCAATGAGCGGCCATTGTAACGTAGTTAAGTTCAGTCATTCAGATATTAACATCAATCTACAACATTAAATGGTTTTCAGCTGCTTTGTAAACATACCATATATTTTTTGATTGATCCTGCTGAAAAATGGATAGTTATCTTGACCTCCAATGTTCCTGGTAACTGTCATTTCTTAATTATATTTTGAACTGAGGAAAAGGCAACTTGATAACTCTTTGCTATCTTCTTATAGCCTTCTTCTGCTTTGTGGGCCTCCACCATTTTTATTTTCAGAGTGCTAGGCAGCTGCTTAGAAGAACCCAAGACTGCTGCTTTTTGGCTTTTTTTTACAGGCTGGGTTTTTATAAAGCTGTGAAATTAGCATCACCTGGCCTTTCCTAATAATGATGGTGGACAAGCCATATCCCTAACAGGCTAATTAAGATCTGAATTCCTGGTCGGTTATCCGAGCACACAAATCTTCAAGAGTGCCCAAACTTTTGCATCGGCCAATTTTCCATTTTTAAAATGTAAAAGATAAAAATAATATAGTGTTTACTTTGCCTAAAATACAAAGAAAATATGTCCTCTTTTACTTTATGCCTATTAGAGATCATTTCATCTTCAACTTGATTTACAATAACAGTAATTTTGTCCAGGGGTGCCCAGACTTTTACATGCCACTGTCCACATATAGGACATTCTCTCCTGTCCACTTACAAAACCAAGGTAATCCCGTACTTTTATCATTTCAGGGCTGCATGTTCTTCTATACCTTCCCTCACTTGCTGCATCCCAGAACTGTTCAACAGCCTACCCTAGCACCACCTATGGACTGACTCCATAGGCTTAGAAGCTATATGTAATTGGTTCTTATATGTGGAGGACTTGTTAAAATTTAAGGTGCTGTTTTGAGCAACAGCTCAGCTATTCGCACCACCATCCCAATAGACAAGAATGCTCAACCCGATATGTGTTCTCAATGTGGAGTGAGGACTAATCTGCGGAAATAAATCCCTGGCAGAGGCTTTTCTTCCATAAGAACTAGAGATCAGGCATACTGAAGTCCAATGTGCCTGATCTTACTTTCCCCAACAGCTGCTGTCAGGAAAGAGTTGGCATTCTCCCAAACACAATGGGGCCAGGATTACGGCCAGTTAAGTCAAAATCGATAGCCTTGGCTTCGGGCGGCATTATTCTAATGTATATGGGCATCTTTAGTATTTCATCTAGCTATGAAAAATGGAAGAACAAACAAATAAAGGATTATGTAATATGCGTACTCCATAAAAATATAAGACAACTCAGAGTCAGTGACCTCCTAAAGATTAATATTCTCTTTGGGATCTAAATAGAAATTGATTTCAACAGCATAAAAGGGTCATCATGAGTACGGGTGGTGAGTACACCTGAAACGCGTTGAATACGCAAGCCATGCATTCACTGTCTGCCTTATGATGCACTGTATATGAACTGGATAAAATAAAGATTTCTTATGTCAGAGCTGGACTTCTACCTTTTTTTCTTTTCGGTAAGTGGTGGATGTACTGTATGGTCACTCTTAATTTTTCTGTAAAGGGCACATAGTATAGTAAAGGTTCAGATTAGGTATGTCAATGCTCCTCACATGGTGTCACGGGTATGACACGGTAACCAGGGGTAAGGGTGCCTAGACTGGCTCTCAGGCTAGGGACCCTAAACTGTCCCATATTCCAGAGGTAGGCTCAATGGTAGCCAGGTCTGGACCGCTAACGTGACCATGACTCCTGAGTAGCCCTGGTCTAACACCCCCGCTCTCCCACTCCTGGAGAGGGCTGGTACAGAAGTAAAGAGTCCCACAAATACGACAGACAGGAGAAAATCAAGGCTCAAACTAACTGTAAGCAAGGCAATATGTGCTCAGGGAGAAATAAAGTAGAGGGAGAAAATAAACAAACAACAAGGATATTTTCACAGCACACCAAATAGCATACAACAGTTTACCAACTATTGGGTCACCACGCACAAAGACTGATAACGCTGGAGCAGAGCTAGTGCTATCTTCGGCATGTGAAGCTGGGTTCCACCATGATTTAAATGTGGTGGCAGCTGTGATAGGACGTCTACAACCTGTGACCCCAGCAGCAATGCACCAGCCAGCAGGAATTAACTCCTACTAAACCGAAGAGCAGAGAGCACAAAACAGTCAACGCCCGACTCTGGCTGAAGCAACAGGTTGACTGCCAGACTCTGCAATGTGAATAGAGTCTGGAGTCGCCATGACACATGGACTTCAGATGCACAACAAGAATTTCTTAGGAGCTAATTTCTCATTTGGTAAATTGTTTATGGAGAATATAAAATAATCCTCAATTACTTATGCATTTTCTCTATGATTTTGTTTACTGGTAAAATATTTTTGTTAATTAAATTAATGGGGGTTTCTCATAATCATAAATAGGTAAAATTACAAAGTGCATAGAAAAACAAGCTCACCGGGGGATGGGGGTGTGTGGCGGTGGTGGAGTGGGGTCACAGCTAAAGGATGGTGGTATGAGTAGGGCAATGCTGCGGGCCTGAGGTTGGGATTAAAGGGTGTCACGGCGTTGTGATGCAGGTGCCATTGATCTCCGGGCAGTGGATGCAATGGGCTTCAGGAAAATGGCTGTGGAGGAAGCATGTGCACAGAGTCATCTCTGAGAGCCGTGATCTCAATCTGCGCATGCACCCCCCACAGCTATTTTCCTGAAGTCTATCGCGTCGGAAGCGGTGCATGCTAAGATTGAGGTCTTGGCTCTCCGAGATCTCAATCTGCACATGTGCTGCCTCCACAGCCATTTTCCTGAAGCCCCTTGTGTCCATTGCCTAGAGATCAATGGTGCCTGTATCGCACCGCTGCAAAACCCCTGTTCCTCCCAGCCCTGTGCTGCCACCGTCCTTCAGCTGCGAACCTACCTGCCCCCTGGGACCCCGCTCCACCGCCACCATCATGCCCCCCCAGTAAGCTGTATCCAAATTATAAACTGGACTCCAGGATTGTAAGACAGACCCCCCCCCACCCCTTTTTAACATTAAAATGTCTTTATTTCCTATTTTTTTTAAATTTGGGGTGCTTCTTATAATCTGAAAAGTATGGTACTTTGCAATTTACCTCTCATTAAAAATCCTCTCTGTTCCCAAGAACAGAGGAATATTTAATTTTATTGTATACTACTCATTGCCTAGTTTACTGCCCACTTCTATACTCTGAGGTGGCCAGTCCAGGCCGGGAGCACAGCACTTAAAAGCACCACTCTAACGCTGGAAGCATCTCACCCAGTGAGGTTCAGCGTCTCTGCTCTCCTACGATGTGACAGAGGCAAAGTCTGCTACATGCACAAATGCAAAGTTTGGGCTAGTGACTCAGCCATGTCATTTGCCCAAATTTTCAATCTGGGAGGAAAAGGAGAAGTACACTCCTGAAGAGAGACAATGAGAATAGCACTTTAAAATGTTACCTAATAACAATCTTTTGCTTTATATTCATGCTTTTTCATTTTGGAAAGCAACTTTTGGACAATTTCTGATGTAGTAGTCCATTGTTTGTGATCGCGGGATACTCTGTATACAATTCTTCTGCGGAATTCAAAAGAACGTCTTTATGAAGACAGTCGGAAAGATTTTCTGCCTGTTCTGAAAGTTGTTCTTTACAGTTCTCACCTCCCTCTACTTGTCTTCCATCGTGTTATAATTCATGCCTGGCTCAGTCACTGCTGAGCCTTTGTTTGTATCCTATCCTAGGGTTTCAGGTCATGGGAGGGGTTAATTCCATTCTGCCTCTTTTCGGAGGACAGGCTACTATATCCTGGCGCTGCTCCCCCGGAACATCACCAGTAATAGTTCCTGCTCTGCAGCATGCGTGCCTGGCTCGCGTGAGTTAACTTTGATCTGTCCTGCCTTCTTGCTACCTTGTCCTGACCAGTGTCAAACTCGCTGTTCATATGTCCCATTCCCTGACTCCTCGGTCTTGCCTGTTTATCCTAATCCTGTTTATCTTAAGTCAGTCCCGACCCATGACTCCTCACCCTCCTACGTTACTTTGACTTCCCGGCCTCCGACCTGTATCTTCGTTTTTGACCTCGGCTCCGTTTCTCCCTGCTGCTTTTTACGTGACCTCCCAGCTTCTGATCCCTGGCTATCACCTGACAGCGTCTTTGGTTTCTCCTGTACTATTGACAAGACCTCCTGTTGCAGACCCAGCTTGCTAACTATACTATCGCCCTCTAGTGGTTAGTCATCTAACTGCGCACTGAATCTATTCCTACTGCTAGCTTAAGTGTTTCCCTAGTCAATGTGACCTTCTATCGTACGCTAGTGGTTAGTTGTCTAGCTGCGCACTGAAGCTATTCCTCCTGCTAGCTTCAGTGTTTCACTAGTCAACGTGACGCATCAGTTGAAATGTATTAAAATTAATTATTCTACATCTTTCACAATCTCTGAGAAGCACACACCGCTGATATCGTTTCGCTTTTCTGTAGGGCAATTTAGTGCTAACCATAATTATTCTACCTTCCACAAAGTATTTAAGCGCCTCAATGATTCAGGATCCACGTTCTCAAAGTCTTGCTAGACATAAGGACCGTTCACCCAACTGAACTGATCAAACAGATTCATAATTTTTAGACAGTCTCACGAGAGAACAGCCAACTTCAGACATGAACTATAGGAAGGATCCAAAATGAGCCTTTACTTTGAAAAAATAAGTTTATTGCTGGCTTTATAGAAGTACGTTCACTTGGGAACAGTCAACCTTATTGGCAAGCATTCAAGCAGAAATTTGCTATTAAGGATTTTTTTTTTTAAGAATTTGACGTACTTTGAAAACTTATTAAAATCCCCAAGTAACAGAATCCACATGTTGAGATAATAGTAGGTTGATATTATAATGAAAAAAAGAAAATTGGTATGAATGTGTAGAATCTGGAGGAGAAATGTAACGGAGGATAATATTAACATCAGAGCTCAGATACCAGCCTCTCACTGTTGATTCCCTGTAGGATGGGACAGCTGTCACAGAGCTCGTTTTCTGGCCCAATGCTGGCAGACATCCTACGCTTCAAAGCTAAGTTGTATAAGCATCACTGTGGTCAAGGGGAAGAGAGTTTTACATTTTGCAAATATTAGTAAACAACGTCATTTTTATAGAGAATCTGTAAGAACTGTTGACCCTTTAAAACTGCTGACAGCGCAACACAGGTGATGAGGAGGACAGGTGAGACGTTGTCCATGCAGGTTGCAAATTCCCAGTGGGCACTTTCTTCATATGCAATGCCTTGCACATGAATGGATTGCCCCCAACTCATTGTCTTGACTCTGATTCGTCCGAGCCACTGTTTTGGTTTAGCCAGCACCAAACCAAAAGTAGTAGAGGAGGTACATTATGAAAAATGTTTGACATGACTCCTATGTGCAGAACATTCTGTATTGTTCTGCTATGCTCTCCTGCAGAGCCAGTATTTATTTGCTTATGGTGCAGAGCATTTTGCAGGATGAATGCTCTGCTGGTTGTTTCACTGCACTGGGTTTCACGCTGGTTCTGGGAGGTGCCCTTGCAGATGCTTCTCGTTCCAGGTGACTGTTCTG
Source organism: Anomaloglossus baeobatrachus (assembly GCF_048569485.1). Taxonomy (NCBI): domain Eukaryota; kingdom Metazoa; phylum Chordata; class Amphibia; order Anura; family Aromobatidae; genus Anomaloglossus; species Anomaloglossus baeobatrachus. The sequence goes on from NC_134359.1 coordinate 46,393,731, forward strand.
CTTCATTAGGGAGCGTGTTGACTCAGGACTCCGCCAGTCGTACTTCCTGTTTACAGTTGTGCTGTTGGCTCCCGTGATGCTCAGTCTTCTGGTCTTGGTCTCTCGACTCCAGAGTGTTGTTTATCCATCTCTGCCTGTTCTCCCCTGTTCCTGTTGTGACTTCCCAGCTTCTCACCTCAGACTTCCTCCTGACCACGTCCCCGCCTGCTCCCTGTATTTTGTACGTGCTTTCCTGGTACCCTGAGCTTCAGCTTGTATCTTGACCTCGCCTTTGTCTGCCCCCGTGTACTGTCGTGACCTCCTGGTTTATGATCTTGGCCTGTCTGACTACCTCTCCATTTACTGTATACAAGTGTGTCATCACAATGTTAAAGTGAATCCCCTCGGTCCCCTTACTGTTTCCAACCATTTCCATATCAGCGTAGATGCAATTTCTTTATTCTAAAAAGGTGTTTGATATCTTTTATCATATTCAGGAGGAAGGATTGGCCTAGGAGGCCTCAAATCTTCTAATCATGCTTCCCTGCGTATGATTGGCAGCCTGCATACAATACTTGTTATGGTAGGACTGCTATGCAGGCTGTCAATCATGCCTGGAGAGGCAGGATTAGAGGATCTGAGTGAGGACTATTTCAGGAGAAGACACGCCCCACTGGTGTAGTCCTGACTCATTCGCACATGTGACACTACAGAATAAATGTAAATTCTTGAAAGATTGCATGTCGGGCAAGGCAACGTCCGATGTGTGGCGCAACAGAGTGAGAAAACCAGGGGAGATGTTTAAGTAAGGCCCTGGTGATAGGAAGAGGGGAGTGGGGTCCCCATCTGTGGCTGATCTCTGCACTCTCTAATGCTCTAATGTCCCTTGATGGGTCCTTCCCCCTGAGCGCCATCAAGTGCCTAGGCCTTCGGTGACCCTGAACTTACACTGGTTAGTGGCTAGGGCAGCGAGGTAATAGTCCCCACTACTACAATAAGACAACACAAATAAGGTAAGAGAAACAGATGGGGAAAGACACAACATAATAGCAATCCTAAGTTTTTCCAGCAGGAAACTTCTCAGTTGCAGCTAAAATGACATCTCAGCTTTTTCAGATACTGGCTCATTCAAAGTGGTCAGTATAGAAAATTCTATCACCGACATGGAGTAAAGCCAGGAGTGGATAAATATTGTGGAAGGGTGTGATTACAAGATGTTGCAGCTGTGATAAGGCTATGAGTAATCTCAGCCAAAAGGGAAAGAGTCCTTAACCCTTTCAGCATCAACTAAAAGTAATCGACTCCAATACAAGTAGTAACCTGCAGACGTGACACACTCATGACAATGCATCATCAGTATGGCACATGAAACACCCTTATAGATAAAAGGAATTGGTGCAACACTATACTAGCAGTTTGGAACAGTCAGGAGACATCACAGGTTCCCTTTAAGGTTTTTATATCAGAAGTTAACATGAATAGCTTTATGTCTAAAACATGTTTCCCGCTGTTCTTAATACATTAACCACAGAGTGTGATAATTGCTACATCATTTCTTAATAACTGGCAGAGACAACATTAGAGAACGAAAGATTAATGTAGAATTCTAATTATCAATGAAACAAAAAAAAATATAGCCTAATGCCGGAAGGGATAGAGACTTCCATTGCTTCATGTTTGTGTAAACAATTAGATACATAAAATTAAAAATGTAATTAGATTATACTCTATATAATTTGTAAAACATTATAATAAAAAAAGATGACCAGTTATTTTATAAACTGAGACATTTTTACAAATTGCTGTTAAAGGGAACCCGTTACAAAGTATGTGCAGTCTTATCTCCTGAAGAAATGTTGGAGCTTATAGAGGAGAGCAGGGTTAAAGGAAACCTGTCACTAGAATTTTCGTTATGAAACTAAAAGAATCCCCTGCTGCAGCTCCTGGGCTGCTTTCTAGAAAGGTTCATCTTGCTACTGGCCCCCCTTTCAGACCTAAATAAACACTTTATAAAATCTTACTTTTTGGTATGCTAATGAGCTTTGCTGGCCACGAGGGCGGGCTGTATTTCTTCCATTATTCCCCCTACTGCCGCTGTTTGCCGTCCCCCTGTATTGATTGACATTGAGGAGGCCGCCGCCCTCATGTTACGCAAGGCTCCTGAATTCTTGCACATGCCCAGTGGCACTATTGCGGGACTGAGCACTGTTCAAATGCGAGCGCCGGTGATGTAATTGCGCAGGCGCGAGATTATGGGCGGCGCTGTGAATGTCATCACCAGCGTCATCCAAGTACCCGCCCATAATCTCGTGCCCGCGGTAATAAGTAACGTGCATGATATGGCCAGCCCTAGCGCATAACGGTGGAGGCAGAGGGAAAAGCGCGGGCACGAGATTATGGGCGGGTACTTGGATGACGCTGGTGATGACATTCACAGCGCCACCCATAATCTCGCGCCTGCGCAATTACATCACCGGCGCTCGCGATTTGAAGAGTGCTCAGTCCCGCGATCGTGCCACTGGACATGCGCGAGACTTCAGGAGCCTTGCGTAACATGAGGGCGGCAGCATCTTCTATGTAAATCAACACAGGGGGACGGTGAACAGCGGCAGGAGAGGGAGTAACGGACGCAATACAGCCCGCCCTCGTGGCCAGCAAAGTTCATTAGCATACCAAAAGGTAAGATTTTATAAAGTGTTTATTTAGGTATGAAAGGGGGGCCAGTAGGAAAATGAACCTTTATAGAATGCAGCCCAGGAGCTGCAGAAGGGGATTCCTTTAGTTTCATAGTGAAAATTCAGGTGACAGGTTCCCTTTAATATAGTTCTGTGGGAAAAGATGTAAATTAACTTAGGAGTCCAGTGGGCGGTCTTATTATGGATTGGACAGGCTTTCCTGTGAAAGTATTAAAAAGTTTAATTTTGGTATCACCCTGGTCATAAATCAAAATATAAAATCAATTAATCCGATTGAAAAAGAGCAAAACGAAAAAAAAATCCAAAATGCCAATATTACATTGTTTTGGTTGCTGCAACATTGCATTAAAATGCAATAACAGGTGATCAAAACTTTGCCTCTATGCAAAAATGGTAAAATTAAAAACGCCAGCTCACGATGCAGAAAATAAGCCGTTACTGAGCCCCAGAAAAATGAGAATGTTACGGGTCTCGGAAAAATGGTGACAAAAGCGCAATTCTTTTTTGGCAAAAAAATTCTGAATGTTTTTTCACCTCTTAGAGAAAAGTAAAACTTTACATGTTTGGTATCTACAAACTCGTACTGACCTGCGGAATCATAAGATTAGGTCAGTTTTACCATATAGTGAAGCTGGTGAATAAAAGATCCCCAAAACAATTTTTTTAGGGGTCAATCACAGCAGGGGGCGTGTCGGACTCCCATGCACATGAGTTTCTAGTCCATATCAAAAACCTACTGACAGATTCCCTTTAAGTCTATAGGTTAAGTCTCACAATGGAGTTCACCGCTAATCAAGTGATTAAGCCTTCATTTCTTCTTCATGACTGCCATCTACCTCACCCAACCCGCTATTTGTCAAACTGCAGTTTCTTACACTGGAACGATGTCTTTCAGCTATATTCTCATAAATTGCATCCACTTTGGTTACGTCATTTGTAATTTTTTGAAATACAATTCTTTACCTAATTTTTTTTAAAAAAATACCCCGGAGACAGGGAAAGATAGAAAGAGACAAACACGGCGCCAATCTGAGTGTAGTAAGTTTTTTATATATAAAGGTGTTGAAATAGTGAAACTCTCACCTGGTTCAGAGGTTAGAAAGCCTGGAATAATTCAAGAGGAGTTGATCCACTTTCCAATAGGATTATGGTGCAGTATGCAGCAATCGCACTGGATACTATAGAGGAGCCCTCCAGCAGGTCCACTTAGTGAAAAATGTTCCAACGGCAATTACCAGTCTTGCGGCGCTCCTGCTACCAATGATGGAACATATTGGATGATTTTTGGTCATATGACTAGACCAATATACAAAAAGGTAGAGAGATATTTTATTTGTACATTAAAATATGGTTAATTATACAACGCGTTTCGGCTCGGATGTTTTATCCTTCAGCCTTCTTCAGGTATAATTGAGAGAAAAAGTATACATCTTTTTTCTCTCAATTATACCTGAAGACTGCTGAAGGATAACATTTCTGAGCCAAAACACGTTGTATAATTAACAATATTTTAATGTACAAATAAAATATCTCTTTACTTATTTCTATATTGGTCCAGTCATATGACCAAAAATCATCCAATATGTTCCAGCATTGGTAGCAGGAGAGCCGCAAGACTGGTAATTACCTTTGGAATGACATAATTTTATATAAAGGCTCCAAATGTGTGTCCACCCGCGTTCAGGCAATACATTATTGTCCATTTGCTGTCACACAACGTTTATTATTTCCTAATAACACCCATTCAAGGAAGAAAAAAAATAGTAAAAGTAACTCTGGTAACTTTTTCCAACACATTGTTACTATTGAAGTAAAAACTCTATTTTTTCTAAGCTAATTAACCGAGATTGCAGTATTCTTCCCGCTAATTTCTATGCAAAGTGAATTATTTTAGAACTTATCAACTATTTTAAAATATCTGTAAAACAAGTTACAGTGCCGGGTGATTTAGCAGCTTAGAAAATCTGGATACATTCAAGCCTTGCATTATGTGATTTTATCACTTCTATTTCTACATGTACTATGACACCACAACATAGGGAAGAACACATTATAAAAAGTGAATAATTATATAACAGGGTTCCTAAATATTTCTGTTTAGTATCACTATTTGTTAACTACTGAAAATCCAAAACTGATCCAACCACCCTGTGTGTAGTCAGTTTTGCATTTTGTCTTTTTTTTTAGCCATATGGTAGCTTTACACAATGTGCCCGATAAATAAAGACTAGCGTTGTCATGGCGGTTTTAATGAAGAAGTGTGCAGAAGTCAGATACTCTTGTTTCATGAAAAGATGCCCACCTCTTTGTGAATCTGGTGTGTCTGACGAGAGTGAAGTAGAGATTTGTGGTGTACAAAACATTAGAGATCGTCATGAAGTAGAAATGCTGTGGTGTCCGGTCCCGTCATGACCCTGTCTTAACCTCCACCGTGCCCCAGTCCTACTCCAGCTCGTCATAGTTTAGAAAAGCTGTGGCGTCTGGTGCCGTCATGACTCTATATTGACCCCCACCGCGCCCCAGTCCCACTCCAGCTCGTCATGGTTTAGAAAAGCTGTGGCATTCGGTCTTGTCATGACCCTCCCTGAGCCCCGTCCCACTCCAGCCTGCCATTTTTTACTAAGCTGGAAGAAACTGGTGTGAAAACGCCAAAAGTCACAACATTTTTAGAGTTCTCCAAGCTTTTACGTCAGTATTCTGGTGTGAAAGCTTAGATACATTGGGTCCATTGACTCTGAGTAGATTATTTCTAAGTACTCTCCACAAGATTTTAGGTGGTCACTCCACAATTAGTGGTGCTCATGTCACAGGGTGACATCCCCAAAATGGATATCAATAAGACCGGCACTCACACAGATTTCCCGCTTTTCTTTATTCCATAAATGATATTTACAAATGACGTGTTTCGACTTCCACTCTGAAGCCTTTCTTTTTCTGTTTGAGAAAGTTTTCACATTGGAAGCTAAAATGCATCAATGATAAATACTATTTATGGAATAAAGAAAGCATAAAATCTACGTGAGTACCGGTCTTATTGATATCCATATGGGTTATTTCTCATTGATCCCTTTAACCTCATAACGACGGCCGTACGACTTAAAGCGGCGGCAAAACAGGGTACTTATTCTGTTCCGCCGCTTTAAAGCGGCGGCCCGAAAAAACCCTGTAGCGCCCCCCAGCGACCGAAAATCTCGGGGGTTTCAGCTACCGGGGGTAGCTGAGACCCCCCAGATTATGAATCGGGGTGTTTTTTTTGGACCCCGATCATGTGATCGGCGGTATACACCGTATACCGACGAACACATGAAAAAAAAAGAAATGGCCGGTAAAACTGATTTCTTTTTCATCTGACATGATCAAACATGTCAGATGAGAAAGAAATCTACACCCCTAGTGCCCCCAAAGCCCCCGGTACCGGAGAGTACCCCCACCCCCACCCCTACCCCCACCGGACATCCAAAATGGCGCCGAAGCGCACAGAAAACTGCCGCCTGCGCCGGCTCTGCAGTCATTTCCCTCCGATCTGAAATGATCAAACATTTCAGATCGGAGGGAAATGTCCTCCCCCTGACCCCTCCTCCGGTACACCGGAGATCTCTGGTCACCGGAGCCCCCTCCGGTCTCCAGAGCCGCCTCCCCCCTCCCCCCTCCGGAGCGTGGAAGATGGCGGCGCACAGCGCGCGGCCGCCTTCATTCTGCTCTTTCTGCCGCATGTGACACGTCACATGCGGCAGAAAGGTGTCCCCAGGTCCCACTAGGTCACCCCCCGTCACCCCCCCCCCCCCAAGCCCCCGGTTATACGTTACCTGTCTGCCGCTCCGGGCCCGCGATCGCCGCCTCCTTCTTCTTCAATGCTGGCGGCGCATGCGCAGACAGCGGCTGTCAGCTGGATCCCTGCAAGCAGGAATCCTGCTGACGTCGCTGATGCACAGGCTCCACTGTGGACCGGGGGAGGGTGAGCGCAGTGATCTGCAGCCACACTCCTCACATGGAGAGGCTGCTGTTCCAGAAAATGGGGGGTACGTTCTGTGAGCGTGCCCCTCATATTCTGGAATGAGGTTACTGCAGGTCACTCTGCCCTAGGTTGGACCGGGGCAGTGTGAGTGCAGTATTCTCAGATTACTGCACCCACACTGCTCATGGAGAGCTTGCTCTTCCAGAAAATGGGGGATACGTTCCCTGAACGTGCCCCCCATATTCTAGAAGATCCAGAGCCGGCGTGGGACCTCCAAAATGGATTACAGCGACCGGAATTTCTTTATTTTCAATAAATTGGTAAAAGAGGAATGTTTCGGGGAGTGTTTTTTCAAATAAATTTTTTTTTTGTCTTTTTTTTTTCTATTACTGACTGGGTTAGTGATGTCGGGTATCTGTTCAGATGCCGTGACATCACTAACCCCAGGGCTTGATGCCAGGTGACATTACAGCTGGTATCAACCCCATATATTACCCCGTCTGCCACCGCACCAGGGCGCGGGATGAGCTGGGGCGAAGCGCCAGGATTGGCGCATCTAATGGATGCGCCACTTCTGGGGCGGCTGCGGCCTGCTATTTTTAGGCTGGGAAGAGTCCAATAACCATGGCTCTTCCCACCCTGAGAATACCAGACCCCAGCTGTCCGCTTCACCTTGGCTGGTGATCTAATTTGGGGGGACCCCACGTTTTTTTTTTTTTTTAAAAAACGCCTGGGGAGCCCTCCAAATTGATCACCAGCCAAGGTGAAGCTGTCAGCTGTGGTTTGCAGGCTACAGCTGTCTGCTTTACCCTAGCTGGCTATCAAAAATAGGGGGGACCCCACGTCGTTTATTTTAATTATTAATTTTTTGGGGGGCTAAATACAAGGCTAGGCACCCTTTAGTGCCACATGAAAGGCACTAAAGGGCGCCAGCTTAGAATATGCAGGGGAATGGGACGTTATATTTGTTTGACATCTATCCATTCATCCATTGTAGCATTTTACGCTGTGTGCCCACAATCAGGGTTTGCAGCGTTTTGGGCGCAGAGTGTTTTCCCTGTGTCCATAACGCTGCGTTGTGCAGTAGAAGCACAGTGGAAGGATTTTTAGAAATCCCATGCCCAATGTGCTTCTTTTCTCCGCAGCATAAACCGACCTGTGGCGCAGCTTCCCGAGCCTCAGCATGTCAATTTATGCTGCGGAGATGAGTGTTCTCTGCAGGTAGCATAGAGCTCCACAGCGGCCTGAACCCAAATCGTGGGCTTGGGCAGCTGCGTTCTCCCGTGGACAACACTCACATCTCTGCAGGAGGCTGACACTGTGTACTAGACGCCGTGTCGCTGGATCATGGCCACATAGCCTAACAGTGAGACATTTGTTGCTACAGCAACATTTTTGTGAAGTACCTGTGGATTCAAAATGCTTACTATACTCCTGAATAAAATCCAGTTTCCAAAATGGGGTCACTTGTGGGGGTTTTCTGATGTATAGGTACCCAAGGGGCCCTGCAAATGTGACATGGTGCCCGCAATTTATTTCAACTTTTCCAGAATTCAAATGGTGCTCCCTCCATTCCAAGCCCTCTCATTTATCCAAACAGAGGTTTTTGGCCACATGTGGGGTATCCCTGTGCTCATAAGACATTGGATAACAACCTGTGGGGTCCACGGTTTGTTGTTGTCTCTTGAAAAAGTGAGAAATTTGATGCTAAAGCAACAGTTTTGTGAAAAAAATGAAAATTTTCAATATGGCAACCTAAGCTTATCAAATTCTGTGAAGTACTCGTGGATTCAAACTGCTCACTATACACCTTGATAAAAGCCTTGAGGTGTCTTGTTTCCAGAATGAAGTCACTTGTGGGGGACCGCCACTGTTTAGGCACCTCAGGGGCTCTCCAAATGCAACCTGGCGTCCGCTATTGATTCCAGCCAATTTTGCAGTCAAATGGCACTCCTTCCCTTCCGAGCCCTGCCATGCGCCCAAACAGTTGATTTCCACCACATATAAGGTATCGCCAAACTCAGGAGAAATTGCACAATAAATGTTAAGCTGAATTTTTTCCTTTTACTCTTGTAAAAAAAAAAGCTACCTGGTTGAAATAACAATTTTGTGGTAAAATTTTATTTTTTTTTTTTCATGGCTCAACGTTATAAAATTCTGTGAAGCACCTGGGGGTTCAGGGTACTCACCAAACATCTAGATAAATTCCTTGAGGGGCCTAGTTTCCAAAATGGGGCCACTTGTGCGGGGTTTCTGCTGTTTAGGTACCTTAGGGGACCTCCAAATGCGACATGGTGCCCGCAATCTTTTTCAGCCAAATTTCCTTTCTAAAATTCAAATATTGCTCCTTTCGTTCCAAGCCCTCCCATTTGTCCAAACAAAGGTTTCAGACCACATGTGAGGTATCACCGCGCTCATAAAAAAGTGGTTAACAAACCTTGAGGTCAAATTTTTGGAATTACCTCTTGAAAAAGTGAGAAAATTGATGCTAAAGCAACATTTTTGAGAAAATTATTAAAATTTTCAATATGACAACGTAACGTTAACAAAATCTGTGAAGTACCTGTGGGTCCAAAATGCTCACTATACCCCTAGATAGAAGCCTTGAGGGGTCTAGTTTCCAAAATGGTGTCACTTGTGAGGGATTTCTTCTGTTTAGGTACCTTAGCGGACCTGTAAATGCAACATGGTGCTCGCAATCTATTTCAGCCAAATTTGCTTTCCAAAATTCAAATATTGCTCCTTCTGTTCCGAGCCCTCCCATTTGTCCAAACAGAGGTTTCTGACCACATGTGGGGTATCGGCGCGCTCATAAGAAAGTGGGGAACAAGTTTTGGGGTCCATTTTGTTGTGTTATTTCTTCTAAAAGTGAATAAATTTGGGTTAGAGCAACATTTTTAGGTAAAATTTAATTTTTGCTTTTTTTCATTCCACATTGCTTTTGTTCATGTGAAGCACCTGAAGGGTTAATAAACTTCTTGGATGTGGTTTTGAGTACTTTGGGGGGTGCAGTTTTTAGAATGGTGTCACTTTTGGGTATTTTCTGTCACCTAGGCCCCTCAAAGTCACTTCAAATGTGATGTGGTCCCTAAAAAAATGGTTTTGTAAATTTTGATGTAAAAATGAGAAATTGCTGATAAACTTTGAACCCCTCTAACTTCCTAACGAAAAAAAATTTTGTTTCCAAAATTGTGCTGATGTAAAGTAGACATGTGGGAAATGTTATTTATTAACTATTTTGTGTCACAGAAATCTCTGGTTTAACGGTATAAAAATTCAAAAGTTGAAAATTGCTAAATTTTCAAAATTTTTGCCAATATTCAATTTTTTTCATAAATAAACACAAAAAATATTGTCCTAAATTTGGTACTAACATGAAGTCCAATATGTGACGAAAAAACAATCTCAGAATCACCGGGATCCGTTGAAGCGTTCCAGAGTTATAACCTCATGAAGTGACACTGGTCAGAATTGCAAAATTTGGTCTGGTCATTAAGGTGAAAATTAGCTCCGTCACTAAAGGGTTAATAAGCCTCTGAAATGCCTGACTAGTTTGGGTAGGTACCATGTTTCCCTGAAAATAAGACAGGGTCTTATATTTTTTTTTTACCAAAAAGATGGAATAGTGCTTATTTTTAGGTCTATTTTCAGATCTATCTGTCTATTTATCACATTGATATCACCTCCCTACTAACCAGAATCCCACATTGTCTATCTGCTATTTCATCCTTTTTCTCTGCTCGATTCTTAAAATTGAATATGGACAAAACAGAATTCATTGTCTTTCCTCCTCATCACTCAACTACCCCACCTGACATCCTGACATATCCATCAATGTCAATGGCTGCTCACTTTCCCCCGTGCCACAAGCTCGCTGCCTGGGAGTAATCCTAGACGCTGATCTCTATTTCAGGCCACACATCCAAGCCCTATTCACCTCCTGCCACCTCCAACTCAAAAATATTTCCCGGATCCGTACATTCCTTTCCCAAGAAGTTGCAAAAATCCTAGTACAAGCCCTTATTATCTCCTGTCTGGATTATTGCAACCTCCTGATCTGTGGCCTCCCTTCTTACAGTCTTGCACCCCTACAATCTATTCTAAACTATGCTGCCCGGCTAATCCACCTGTCCCCCCGCTACTCCCCGACCTCTCCTCTCTGCCAATCCCTTCACTGGCTTCCCATTGCCCAACGACTCCAGTTCAAAACACTAACCATGACCTACAAAGCCATCCACAACCTATCTCCTCCCTACATCTCTGACCTAGTTTCCTGGTACTTACCTGCATGTAACCTTCAATCCTCACAAGATCTCCTTCTCTACTCCCCTCTCATCTCCTCTTCCCACCATTGCATCCAAGATTTCTCCCGTGCCTCCCCCATACTCTGGAATGCTCTGCCTCAACACATCAGACTCTCGCCTACCTTGACAAGCTTCAAAAGGAACCTGAAGACTCACCTCTTCCGACAAGCCTACAACCTGCCGTAACCCTCAGTCTGAAATAGCGCCGCACAACCAGTTCTACCCTAGCCTACTGTATCCTCACCTATTCCTTGTAGACTGTGAGCCTTCGCGGGCAGAGACCTCTATCCTCCTGTACCAGTCTGTGCCTTGTATTGTTTATGATTATTGTACTTGTCCCTATTATGTATACCCCTTTCACATGTAAAGCTTGATGGCGCTATAATAATAAATAATAATAATAATCTCTCTATATCTATCCACACACACTGCACATACACATCTGCCTGTCTCCTCTTCAGCTTTAGATTCCTGCAATTAAGAGACCCTTTGGTGACAGCCTAGTAACATTAAGTGATGTAACAAAGGTCCTGAAGCAATGTTATTTTCAGGATGTAAACGTTAGGACCCCAAGGAGAATGAGGTTCCTGTGACATTGGTCAGTTTGCTCTCCCTTCCCACTAATGCCAGTCCTGCATACCAGCCTGTCTCCTGTTCAGTTCTTTTACACTTCTGCAATTATGAGGACTGTGCTGTCATTAAAGGTCCATAAACAATCTTCGGAATAAAACTGCCGGTGTCTCTAAGAGAGTGGGGACCCTGAGAAATTGCCCAGTTTGACTCCCCCTAATGCCGGCTCTGACTGTAACTAGTGCTTATTTTTGGTGTAGGGCTTTTATTTCAAGCATACTCTAAAATTCCTGGAAAATCATGCTAAGGCTTATTTTCGGGGAAACACGGTATATAACAGCCTGTTTCCTCTTCAGCTTTAGACTCCTGTAATTAAGAGAACTTTTGGGGACAACCTAGTCAAATGAGGTAACGTCACAAAGGTCCTAAAGCAGGGTTTTCTGCAGGATATAGATACTGGGGCCACTAAGAGCATGGGGTCCCTTTGAAATTGCCCAGTTTGCTCTCCCTTCTCACTAATGCCAGTCCTGCATACCGGTCTGTCTCCTGTTCAGTTCTTTCAGACTCCTGCAATCAAGAGACCTTTGACTACATCATGTCACATGACTGTGAAGTCATCAAATGTCTTTAAACAATCTTAACCTCGCAATATAACTGCTAGGGTCCCTAAGAGAGTGAGGCCCTGAAAAATTGTCAGTTTGACTCCAGTTAATGCTGGCCCTGACTGTAACTAAGGCTTATTTTTGGAGTAGGGCTTATATTTAGGGATGATCGAACCTGAAGTTTGGTGTTCGGCATGACTTTTCCAAGAAAACAAACTCGGGTTTGGATTTCGGGTGCTTTATTAATGCAAACAACTCGCGCAAGCATCGCACAGTGCTCAGCCAAGTGCAAGCCACTTGCAGTGCTTGAACGGCTCACACTGGGGTAACAACAGCATGATCAGATGTAGTGTACACTCCCCCCCAAAAAAAGGAGAAACCCTGCCCACTCTCCAACTGGAAGTGATCCGTTTATGGATGGCTGCATGTGGATGGAAATCCAAACTGCCAATCAGTGACTTTAAGTGAAGTTTAGGTCAACAGGTCAAGTCTGGGTACAAAACGGAACTTTAAAAAACTTCAGCCGGACCAGTAGAACCAGAACTTCCATGGGTCCACTCATCTCTACTTATATTTCAAGCATACTCCAAAAATCCTGTAAAATCTCATGCTAGGGCTTTTTTTCGGGGTAAGGTCTTATTTTCAGGAAAACACAGTACTAACCACTGCACATGGGGAACACGCCATAATTCTTACTGTTTTGGAGATGTAACATGGTGATCTTGCCCTCCTATTTTACCCTTGTTAAAGTTACTCAGGTCGTTACATTTGCCTATTTTTCCTGCATCAACTACAAGACCCGACAGTCTACTTAATGCCCAATACTTCCCACCATTAGACAGGTGTCATTCGAATAAGATAATGATCAGGTTTTAATGTTGTGGCTAATCAGTGTTTATGAATTAAAATCCTCGTGTTACTAAACAATCATGAGAATCTCCCTTGTGTCATCCTGGCAAACAGCGAACTGTGATGGAGCATCTGCCGAGGTTATTTGCTGCACTTGTAAAAGACAATCTGCTCATCTTTTGGGACACGCAAAACAAAGATTTACCTAGATTTTCTGAATTACAGTTGTCACTGAGAACATGATTGGAGTCACTCCCGTGTCATTATATCTGAGCCATCAATGGCATTAGGGACTGAATCTTCCAACACAATTCCCACCTATCTCAATCTATTGACGATTTGTTATTTTTTTCCATTTGACTGAGCCTGATCCTCCACGGAGAATAATTAGTATATCATTTAGGGTATGTTCCCACAGAATATATATATGCAAAGAATTTTTGGGTGGAAAATTTGCTGCTTAATACTTTGGCAACACCATGAATGAGAATTAGCAAATCACACACACAAGAAAAAAATCTGCACTGTACTCTGAGATACACAGCATATCCGCTTATGCTGTGAACGTTAACAACTGCAATATAACTACGAGGAACATCAAAGTGTTTTTTGCTACTGAGGATACTCAGCCTGTAATATCAGACACAAACATATTAAAATTGAAAGCAGGCATTTTTTAAAAAAACCTTAAATCTTATGGAGAAGGAAGGATCAGGCATGCTGAACGTCAAAATGCCCAATGATTTGTTCTCACAGGAGATAAGTAGCTGTCAGAGGTGTCTGGTGTCACAGCTAGAACTCAGTCTTCATGTTTATGAGGTTGGAGACACAGTTGTTGGCTTAACAAGATGGCAGCGGTTGAAATGTATTGCCAGCTTGAGGCGCTTACTGAATAATATACTCACTTATAGGTTGGGGCCACACATGGATTAGTGTGAGTGCTCGCATGAGACTCGGCTCACGCTCGCAGCACAGCAGGAGCCAAGTTTCATGCGACTGTGCTCTGATCCTGCGATCAGACCACAGCTGTGGAGGGGAGGTCCGGCGCTGCGGAGGAGAGGGAGGGATTTATCTCCTATGTTCTCTGTTGCTGGCTGATGCAAGAATCGCATTGCACTCCGCTGTAATGCAAATGCAATGCGATGTTTCTCTCACACCCATAGACTTGAATGGGTACGAGTGAAACAGGATCGCATTCCACCCGCAGCATGCTGCAATTGTTCTTTCGGTCCGATTAGGGCTGAGAAAAGAAATCGCTCATGGGAGCTGCCCCATAGAGTAATATTGGTCTGAGTGGAATGCGATTTTTTTTTATTGCATTCCACTCACTCCGTATTACTCGCCGTATGTGCTAGCCCATATAGCACCATTAATTTACATAGCATTTTATAGAAATCATCATCACTGTCTGTTCTCATTGGGGTTCATGAACTACATTTCCTATCAGTATTGTCTTTGGAATGTGGAAGCAAACACCCGCAAACACAGGGAGAACATACAAACTCCTGGCAGATGTTTCCATTGGTGGGCTTTGAATACAAGACCCCAGAGCTGCAAAGTAACATTGTTAACCACTTAGCCACCATGCTAACCACTGAGCCATTAGGCTAACCCCTGAGCTATCATTCTAACCACTGAGCCATCATGTTAACCACTGAGCCATTCTTCTAACCACTGAGCCATCACGCTAATCACTGAACCATCACACTAACCACAGACTGACCATGCTAACCACTGAGCCATCATGCTAACTACTGAGCCACCATGCTAACCACTGAACCATCACGCTAATCACTGAGCCATCACACTAACCACTGAATTGCCATGCTAACCACTGAGCCACAATGCTAACTACTGAAACACCATGCTAACCACTGAGCCACCATGCTAACCACTAAGCCACTATACTGCCCTATATAGGAATACTATGTATACTTTGAACACAACAATCATGCAGCCTGTAGGGAGCTAGTTTAGTTATTGCTAAACTAAACCAGAATTTTATAATTCAACTGCAGAAGATGATTTGAAGCATAGACAAATATTGAATAAATATACATTATATTCATATAATAATACATATAATTAATATAACAGTAAATGGAACTAAACACAACATGGTGGAGAACTAAAGTGATCAATCAAAATCATGATCAAAGAGAGTTCCACTACTTGTATAGTAAAAACTCCTTCCAAATTAATTATTAAACTTTCTTTAGTCTATGTACTAGGTACCTGCTTGTCATAGTTATCAATGTGGGTATAAAAGCTTATTAGACAGTTTTATTGCATTAAAGGGGTTATCCGGTGACGATACATTGACGATCTTTCACCAGGGTAGGTCATCAATATCACCAACTGTGCAACTTTGTGTGTTACACCTCATAAGATTTGATTGGTGTGAGTTCTGGGTCTTGGACCGATCTGATAACGATTACTTATCCTGTGCATAGGTCATCAATATATTCTGACAGTAAAACCTCTTTAACCATTGGTGTATTTGGACTTATTGCAGTAATTAGGGCACCACTTAGTTGCCCATTTTTTAAAACAAATAGTCTTTAAAAAAAATACATTTTTCAAAACCCTTTTATTTTACAAAAGACTGGAAATAACTAAATCTACGACCCTCTTACGGTAAACAGCTACAATGGTATTTTCAATTTTCACGCTTGATTGAATCTACGCATTTGAATGCCAGCAAAGGTTACAACAATCTATGTAACTAAGCTGCATAATTAGACTTAATAGGAGATTATATTTGAAGCATATACATAATTATTTTGCCTGAAGCCAAGTTAGTTGTACTTCTATTTGTTCAGCTCCATTAGTGATGCATAAATCTAAATTACAATACTGGCGTACAGTATATAATAAAACACCTGCTGACAGGTAATATTAATATTCTACAGGGTAGGAAAAAAAAAGAAAAATGCTGAGTCTCACAAAGGAAAACCTTCTAAATAAAAACTGGCACCTCAACAACATCTCAACACCTACACCCGTACTTGCACTGTGCCATAGTGACAGTGCATGTTGTGCGGCACGGCTGAAAATTATTGGTGTACAATAGTAGCAAATGTAGCAATGTCGGAATCAAAACGCGTTGCTTGGTTATAAAGGGTATGTGCTTATTTGCACCATTTTCTTATTTCTCCCAAATGTATCTGAAATATAAAATAAGCAATAAAAATAAAAGCAACTTTGCTGTTGTGTGTATGTATAAAGCACTCCAAATCTGTCAGATTGTGAGAGCATCTTCTGTGTACAGCGCCCACTTCAGGTCACCAACAGATTTTCAATTGGATTCAGGTCTGGACTCAGGCTGGGCCGTTCAAAAACTTTAAAGGGGATGTCCTCTACTTGGACAACTCCTCATTTTCCTTGTTCACCCCTGTAAAAATAAAAAAGCCTATACTCAACTCTGGTGCAGCCGCGATTCCAGTGATGTCTGAAGCCACGTTCCCGGGGCCCACATAACATTGTTATTACACGCAGGCCCCGCCACCATTCAGTGCCCGGAATCCGTCTTCCCGCCTTCGGACATTTGAGCAGGATGTGAGCGCTGCGCTGACTTCCTACTCAAACGTCCGAAGGCGGGGTGAAGGAAGCTTGGTCTGATTAGTCATACCAATGTCACATGGGCCCCGGGAACATGGCTTCAGACATCTCTGGAACCGTGGTCTTATTTACTTTTATGAGGGTAAACAAGAGGAATTAGAAGGGGTTGTCCAAGTAGTGGACAACTCCTTTAATCTTTTTTCTGGTGAAGACATTCTTTTGTTAATTTGGAGGTCACTTAGGGTCATTGTCACAAACTGTTATTTAGAACTATTCACAATTCCTTCCACCTTGACTGAAGATTCAGTTCCAGCTGCCTAAAAATAACCTGAAAGCATAATGCTGCCTCCACGGTGCTTCATTGGGGGTATGGTGTTCTTTTAGTGATGTGCAGTTTTGTGCCAGTCATACCATTTGAAATTATGACCAAAAATGTCATCCTTGGCCTCATCAGACCACAACTCATTTGCCCACATGCTTTTCTCGGACTTGATGTAGGCTTTGGCAAAACATAGTTGGGCTTGGATATTTTTCTTTGTAAGAGAAGGCTTCTATCATGCCATCTGAGCCCACAGGCCAGACATATGAAGAATACATTAGTTTGTCGTTATCACATGAAGTATACAACCAGTATTTCCAGCAGCTCGAATAATGGTTTTATTGGCATCTTGGCAGCCTCCTGGACAAATTTTCTTCTGGTATTGTCATCAATTTTTGAGGGACGCCATGTTTTACATAATGCCATTGTTGTGCCAAATTTAAGCCACTTCTCATGACGATCTTCAGAAAGCTCCATGGTACAACTAATGCTATGGATATTTTTTGTAGCCTTCTCCTGACTGAAAGCTTTTAACAGTGAGATCCCTTTGCTGTGTTGTAAGCGGATTATTGACCATGGATATTACTGTAAAATGTGACTAAAATGATGACAGGAAAATCCTAGCAGAACAGATAAAACTTTATATGGATTGAATCATAATCACCTTAAATGATGGCAGCAGTGTACTCACTACTTTATAACATAAGTGTAAGGCCTAAGCCACGCGGCGAGAAACTGTGCGAGAGGAGTGCGATAAAACATCGCATTCCACTCGGACCAATTCTAGCCTGTGTGTCAGCACACATGAGTGATTATTTTCTCATCCCTAATTGGACCGAGAAAACAATCGCAGAATGCTGCGATTGTAATGCGAGAATCTTTCTCTCACACCCATTCAAGTCTATGGGGCGAGAGAAAAATCGCACTGCACTAGCGGCACACCGGTGTACCGCGAGTGCAGTGCGACAATGGCAATAGCCGGCTACGGAGGAGAGAGGGAGATAAATCCCTCCCTCCCCTCCTCAGTGCCGGCCCACCCCCCGCAGCTGAGGTCCGCTCGCACAGTCGGACCTCAGTCGCAGGGGCACTCGCATGACACTCGGCTCTGCTGTGTTGCCAGCGTGAGCCGAGTGTCATGCGAGGATCGCAGTAGTGCCCCGTGAGGCCCCAGCCTTAATGAGATTGACTAATTCTAAACACATTGGCATCCCCAATTATAAGAGGGTGTCCACACTTATGCAACCACATTATTTTGTGCATTGTTATTTTTAGTTTCTCCAGCAAAATTATTTGTTTGTATCTCAATGGATTTGTACAGAATATATGTGACATTAAAGGTGAAAAAAGTTCTGAACTGATTCTACTTGGTACAATTTTTATACCCAACAACTATCTGGCATTTTATTTTACATTTTTATATCCAATCTCTCTCTCTATATCTATCCATCAATTTTCCACCAAGGTTATCACCAAAACCTCTTACATATAAAAACTTGAAAAAAATTGGGCATCACTGCAAAGTCAGATGATGAAAAAATGGATTTTAATCAGCCCATGCCACATTTTGGCGCAAAGTGCCAGAGCCTTTCTTAGGATAAGACAGGAGAGAAAATAGAAGGGCTGTGCCATTATGAGCTGAAACGTTGGGCTGATTAAAATCAATTTTTGCCATCAAAGCAAAATCTCTGCTTAGAACGTGCAGATTTAAATTCTGGTTTAAACTCCAGAGCAAATCTGCAACTTATTTTTCTTCCATGGCAATTTACGTCTGGATGTAGCCTTTGTGGATTTTTTCACACATGGATATAAAGTGCAAAAATACTTTTTAATGATCGAATAAATGTAATAATATCATTCTGAACTATGCCATTGGTGCAATCTATGCAGCCATACAGGGACCCCAGACATAAGGGGGCCGACTTCCACCTTTACACCAACGGTTTTTGTCACAGACACAAGGAAGGGCTCATTCATATACTGTCCTTACACCGGGGCCGTCTTCTGCTTGTGTCCGCCATGGTATCTATTTCTTTTCTGAGTTGATCTCATATGAGGTTGCAACAATCATTTTTGCATAGCGACGACTGTATAAAAGTTCATGCATGGGAGCATGCGATCTGCACATACAGTTAATAGCCACCTAAGGAATCTAAAATACAAGCTATCTTTTGTAAAAAGAATCCTTGAGAACCTTCACTAGACATAGACATAGATATGGTCCAGAAAGTGCCTTATTACAACTCTGCACAACTCAGAGGTTGTAATATGTCCCTGTGCATGAAGGTCTATACATAAGATGAATTCACCGATTTTGGCACAACAGACAACCATTAAAAGATTATGTAGGTCCCCCTGTTTGGCAGATATCTTGAGAAAGAAGGGTTAGACATGACGATGGATTTCAACATGCCCAATCATAAAAAATTGTCTGGTAGTGACTCTGTTAAGGCCCCGTTACACGTAGCGATATCGCTACTGATATAGCTAGCGTGCGTACCCACCCCTGTCGGTTGTGCGTCACGGGCAAATCGCTGCCCGTGGCACACAACATAGCTCGGACCCGTCATACAGATTTACCTGCTGAGCGACGTCGCTGTTGTCGGCAAACCGCCTCCTTTCTAAGGGGGCGGTTCGTGTGGCGTCACTAAGTGGCCGCCCAATAGAAGCGGAGGGGCGGAGATGAGCGGGCCAAACATCCCGCCCACCTCCTTCCTTCCGCATTGCTGGCGGCCGCAGGTAAGCTATAGTTCGTCATTCCCGAGGTGTCACACATAGCGATGTGTGCTGCCTCGGGAATGACAAACAACCTGCGTCCTGCAACAGCAACGATTTTTTGAAAAGGAACGACGCATCAACGATAGACAATTAGGTGAGTATTTTCCATCGTTAACGGTCGTTCGTTGGTGTGACACGCAACGACGTCGCTAACGAGGCCGGATGTGCGTCACGAATTCTGTGACCCCAACGACATCTCGTTAGCATGTTATTGCGTGTAACGGGGCCTTTACTCTTCGACAATGAAAAAACATACATTCATGGCCAAGCCAAGCGTTTGGCTCACAGGTACGGCCACTTGCTTACATGCGGTATTAGGTTATTGAAGATTTGTTTTCATTTGCCTTTAGAACTTATTGAGAACAAAAAGATTGGGCATGTTGAAATCCAACTGCCTGATCCTGCTCTCCCTTGATATCTGGATAGGAGATGGTTGGCTTCAGATTATAATATCTGCAGATCCATGAAATTCTGGAAACTCTTTTTCTGAGAAAGTTATAATAAACTCTTTTATTAGACAGCTTGTATTTTATCTATTTTGTGGTCCCACAGCGCACACACACTATACATAATATATAACAAATATTTAGAGGCTGAATCTTTCCTGATTTCTGGGAGGCATGTGCAATGCAGTGCGATAATAACAAGTAGCCTGTAATTCATTATGAATATGTCCTCTGGCATGTGCATCTCATCTAATGAATGTATATAATGTTAATTTGTGCCCACACTCGATGATGGTGGCGGATTAGATAAGTGACAGAATTTAGGTCCATTCTTCACTTTTGCATTCAGAAAACACAATATTAAGCCAGCAAACATAAATTACTGACGGTGATTGATAATTCTACATGCCGTGTCCGCAGCCATGGGGAAAAGAGGGATAGTCACAAAATCTAGTGCACAGGAAAACAGCAATGTGCGTATAGGTGAAACCAATCAAATATTCCTCGTAGACCTCATCGTATTGGGCACGGTCCATATGGTTCTGTATTGTGTGCCATGTACCGACTGATCAATATTTTAAAAAGAAATTATGGAACAAAGCTCCACTCTCTTTTTCCAAATTATATTTATTGAAATTTTTGGGAAAGGGTAACAAAACACACAAGAAAATATCAATATAAAACTCCATTCTCGATGTAGTCAGAAATCGAGAAGAATGAACTGATTTGTAACGAATTTAATTTTTTACCAAAAATTGAAATTTTTTCTTCTCACTTATCCACTAAAATACCAGCAAGTTGGCCACCATTTTGTTGGATTATTTTTATGGTGAGGGAGGGGTCAAAAAATAATGTAAAAAGATCATACTCACCTGTCTTATATTGGTAATCAAATCAGTCGACTGACTCCAGTGAAATTACCCAAAAACAATTTCGAAAAATTTGCACAGCTCTTGTCAGGAAAAGTTCCACAGCGCCTCTTTTAAAATAAATGAGGATAAGGAGTAAGTACATCATTGCATGGAGTTTTTAGAGGCATTCGAAAACCATGAGATTTTAAAAAACAAACTATGTTTTTTTGAAGTTTTTGAAAAGGTTTTGTAATATTTTTTTTCTCCAAAGTGTTCTTTGCAGCCTTTTCATTGGACAGTGCCTAATTTTGGGAGGTTTTCTTCTGGATTTGCTTGTTTTTCCCAGCAGGCATTTTTAAAAACCTCTTTTTGAATAAAAAAAAAACCCTATTTTTGTTAAAGATATTGGAAAGGAAACACTGAAAAAAAATCCTCAAAAAACTTCATGTGAACATAACCTAAACCTTTGTCACCACTATATCCTATATTCATACTAGAGACCATAAAAACTTAATGTAAGGGGGTACTAACAATTATTGACCAAAAGAAAAAAACCCTTAAAAATACATTTTATTAATTTCAATTTAAAACAATCCCCAGACAAACACACATAAACAGGACAGACAATCCCAAATTTGCCAAGGTCCAGTGGGACCCCTCTGTAAACCTAACAGATAGGAGCAGGCAAATAAGTGGGGGAAGTCAGAATGTCCCCATTGAACAATCAGTTAATGCTGTACCTTAAGGTTAATAAAATGTATTTTTAAGGGTTTTTTTCTTTTGGTCAATAATATATTCATACTAGCCAACATTTTGGTGGACAATGGGGACTAGGATCAAGGAAAAGTGATACTGAAATCTTGAGTATATACCCAAATCCACCTCCAACTGAATTCACCCCATTCATCCCATTTCATTACCCAGAAAGTGCCTCTGGACTACAGATCTGAGCATCCTAACAAAGGAAACCTTGGATGAGTGCTTCTTCCTGGAGGTTTTGGAAGGCTTTTGTAGCAGTTGTCCCCCTTCTGGCTGGTCATACCCTATTCCTACTTCATTTCCATCTCCTGAATGTGACTCTGGATAGCAAAGCAAAGCATCAAAAACAAAGAAAATCTGCTTCCCGGGGCATCTGAAAGGCTTTTCCAAGATTTCAAATCTTTTTCAGGAGTCACGGAGGTCTCTGCTTCTTTGTCCAGGAACATACTCAACCCTTGAGGGAAGTTGGCAAGTATGCTTTATTGGTTATCCGATTCATTCTCTGGATTGACTAATTAGCTGAAACACTCATCTGTGGCTATTTGCACTTTTCTTTTGTAATGTGTATACGTATGATTGTATAAACCGTACAAATTGTTATTTTGGAGGTTCCTGCTTTGCAGAAGATTGTGGAGTGGCTTTATTTCCTAAGTAAAGTGGTTACCGGTGAGGCGGTTTAAAAGGTCAGTATTGATTTCTAAGATTGCTGCCTCCTATTCATGGCACTAGTGATCTTCTTTGATGAAGCTAGAAACACATGGCAATATGTGTCCCTACTGCTAATCTTACATTAGGTCCTAAGAGCTTCAAATCACTCCTTTGCTTTTAACACTAGAACTACTGAGGTAGTCATTTTGACTACTTTGCACCATGTATTTCTATATAAGTGTCACGAGTCCAGTAGTTCTAGGCGGGCTTTGCACGTTGCGACATCGCAAGCCGATGCTGCGATGTCGCACGCGATAGTCCCCGCCCCCGTCGCAGGTACGATATCTTGTGATAGCTGGCGTAGCGAAAACTATCGCTACGCCAGCTTCACATGCACTCACCTGCCCTGCGACCGTCGCTCTGGCCGGCGACCCGCCTCCTTTCTAAGGGGGCGGGTCGTGCGGCGTCATAGCGACGTCACACGGCAGGCGGCCAATAGCGGCGGAGGGGCGGAGATGAGCAGGATGTAAACATCCCGCCCACCTCCTTCCTTCCGCATATCTGCCGGCGGCAGGTAAGGAGATGTTCCTCGCTCCTGCGGCTTCATACACAGCGATGTGTGCAGCCGCAGGAGCGAGGAACTACATCGTACCTGTCGCTGCAGCATAATTATGAAAAAGTCGGAGCCTGCAACAATGATACGATAACGATGCTTTTGCGCTCGTTAATCGTATCATCTAGCATTTACACACTACGATCTCAAAAGTGATGCCGGAAGTGCGTCACTTTCGATTTGACCCCACCGACATCGCATGTGCGATGTTGCAACGTGCAAAGCCGCCCCTAGTGTTAAAGGGAGTCTGTCAACAGGATTTTGCTATGTAAGCTGAGGACAGCATGCTGTAAGAGTTGAAAAACCAAAAATCAACTGTGCGTCTCTTATCAGTGTGTGTGCAATTATTTACAGACACTAGAGGGTTTATTACCCTGTGATTAACATTGCAGGATTAGAAACTTAAGTGCACACAAGCATGCCCCCTGCTGTGATTGACACCTGATAGTTAATGCACAATATCTATGGAGACCCTGGTGTCAGCGGGGGAAGCTATATCAGCCCTAATGTGTTCCTGAATGTACCGTATTTTTATATTTTTCAATTTATAAGACGCACTAGATTATAAGATGCACCCCAAGTTTAGAGAAAAGAAGGTAAAAAAGTATGGGGTCCGGCTTATAATCTGGTGGTGTCTAACTGGGGGGGCAGCAGCGGTGGTGGAGCGAGGTCACAGGAGGCAGGTGCGGTGCTGGAGTGGGGCGATGCTGCGGGTGGTGTGGCAGGTGTTCCAGATGCTTGCTGCGGGTGTTGTGAGGCAGGAACATCCAGAAACTGTTGGCGGTGCGGGCTTTAAAGAAATGGTGCCCAAAGTTGGTACATGCACAGATTGAGCTATCAGGTTAATGAGGAGCTGAGATCTCATATGCGCACATGTCACCTCCAAATGCCATTTTACTTAAGTCTGCTGCTGGTAGATTAATGGGCTGGAGATGGCGCGTGCGCAGATCTTGAGCCGACAGCTCCATGTGCGCACGTGCCGACTCCGGGCACCATTTTTTGAAGCCTGCACCGCCAACATTTTCATGATGGTATCTGCCTTACCACCCACAGTGAGCACTAGCACCGCCTCAGCACAGCCCACAGCCCGCAGCATCGCCCCTGCCTCCTGCAACCCCTCTCCACCACCATATGGTAAGCTACATTTGGCTTAAAAGACGCACACAACATTTTCCTTCCAAATTTTTGGGAGGAAAAGTGCGTTTTATAATCCAAAAAATACGGTAATTCGTTGATTGTTTCATAATGGCTGCAGTCAGTAATCTATGTGATACACCATTAGATTCAGAATCTCTTTGCCTACATTATGTTGCTGTCAGATGAGTTAACAAAAACCTGCTGACAGATTCCTTTTAAGGAATCATGATACCTTTGATCACTGCCCTCCATAGAGTTCAATGAAGTCTGACAATATCATACCCCCATAGGGCAACTTTCCAAAAAGAGTCACGTGAAGCACAAAGAAGACAGCAATACCATGAACATAAAACACATTTACGGCAGACATTGCAGCACACAAATAAAGATTTGAATAGCATCTAAACTTTCATGGCATTTTTTTCATTCTTAGTAGGCAGTTTATTGGCTACAGAACGGATTCAATAGAAAACAAGGCGACAGAGAAGCTACTTTCTATTGAATGCGTACCTATCCGCACCTGCGTAGTGAGCTGGACACTGTGCAGGGGTCTATTAAGCAATTATAGGGGGTCTCCGGACCCAAACTCCAACCAATCTGCAGGTAATTAAAGTTTTTAACAAAGATGAAAAAATGTCGTAAAAGTTTAGTTGCTCTTTAACTAGTATTTCATTAAGTCCAATGAGAAATACACTGTTTTCCTGTGCTCTAGTTATCATTTTAACAGTTTTTATTTGATATAATTTTATGTTGCCTCCATCTTCCTTCTTATGTTTCAAATTCAGTCTCGAAATATTCGACTTCCATGTTCTATCACTCTAGTCCATGCAAAGGGATGAAACAAAATACCAGAAAGAACATATGACCCCCTGACAGAAAAACACAACTGGTACATGAAAAAAAAGTCATATAAAATACCTCCTGTTCTTACCGGTGATGTTGTTAGTCCAGGAGACAGGGGTTGAGGCAAGCACAAAAGAGATAAATCTATTATAAGTATGTTAGAATAAAGGCAACACAAGCATCGCTAGACAAATATCTATTCTTATATAGGTAAAATGGAAGAAAATGCAAACTATTAGGCATAATTAATAATGTGTTAAAATACATGCAAAGCGATGGCATGCTATGAAGGCATGGTGTTTGGGTTATATTGCATCATTTTTACACCAAATATATTAAATCTATGCTATGTCAGATTACATAGCAAAAACCTGCTGAAACATTCCCTTTAAAGGGAATGAACCAACAGGATTTTCACATATAAAGTAAAGCCAGTGCTATACTGGTGCTAGGATGCTGAATCTAAGCATGTATTTTATTCAGATATTGGATGTTTTATTTCAGAAATATGTGCAAGTAAAGTTCCAGCAATGCACTGCTATTTGATTGACAGGTGCAACAGCAAGTGAATATGTGGGTCGGCTCTTGCTATCTATTCCCGCACCTGTCTGCCTGCCTGGCCTTCATAGATGTCGCCATCATAGATGTTAATTACGGCAGAGGCAGACAGACAGGGGCGGGAATAGGTAGCAGGAACTGACCCACTTATTCCCTTCCTGTTGCACCTGTCAATCAAATAGCAGTGCATTGCTGGAATTTTACTTGCACATATTTCTGAAATAAAACATCCAATCTTATAATAAAACCTATGCTTACATTCAGCATCCTAGAGCCAGTATATCACTGGCTTTACTTACTACATGAAAATACTGCTGGTTGGTTCCCGTTCAGCATTCTCCTTTGAGGTCTAAACATATGTGTGTATGGTCAATGAAAGAAGGGATTGGCCAAACACTGATATGAAAATTGTTTTGTGCTCTCTTTGGTTGTGTTCCCGATCTATCAGTCCAGTTGACCACACTGGTGACCAATCTTGATACTCATATTGAAGATCAAGACTACTTAACAATTGAACATATATCATTCCATTATGTATTCATTGGGAAATATCTTTGAACATGTGTTTAATTATAGATCTGCTCTATATAGATCGAATCTGAAAATGTCAACTTTTTTGGTAAATGTTTAAGTTGTACCTAAGATATTGGTCATGGTAAAAAATCCTCAATTAAATGATATATTTCAGAGTCAATTATTCAGTCCAAATTTAACCTAAAAATATGGTGTGACAATTTGCAATTGTAGCCAGATTGAATAAAATTTCTGTTGTTTATTGGAATCCAACAGTACAGACACAGTAACATAGTTTGAAAAAAACAAGTTCACACATAATTGATCAATTAATTATACATCACCTAGTGATAGATTATTTATATTCCACAATACCAGTTTTCATGACAAAAGCATCCAGCCCTTTTTTAAAATTCTGATATAGTGTCTACCCTTATTACGTCTTCTTGTAGAGTATTCCACAGTCTAACTGCTCTAACTGTAACACAGTGTGAAAAAACGTCACGTTCACCCTTAATTGATCAATTAATTATGCATTACCTATTGATACATTATTTATAACCTACAATGCCATATGTCGTGAGAAAAGCATTTAGCCTTTTTTTTTTTAAATTCTCATATAGTGTCTGCCCTTATTATGTCTTCTGGTAGAGCATTCCGAAGTCTGACTGCTTAAAAGAAGTCAAGATTTTCCAACCCCTCATTATAGGAGAAAACTCTGAATCGATTAGTCCCAGGTATGTCTTCTATCTTCTGAGTTTCTATACAATCTTTCCAAATCTTTTGTCTGTAATCCCAGAATGTGACCTTGGCAGACTGAGTTGGGATAAAATTTTGGTTTGTATTTTCCCATTTTAGTAGATTCAATATTTTTAAAATGACATTGAAACCAAAAGTCTAAGGGGCCCTTTGCACACTACGACATCGCAGGTGCGATGTCGGTGGGGTCAAATTGAAAGTGACGCACATCCGGCGTCGCTGTCGACATCGTAGTGTGTAAAGCATTTTTAATACGATTTACGATCGCAAAAGCGTTGTAATCGTATCATTGGTGTGGCGTCGGTCATTTCCTTGATTTGGGTAAGACCGATGTTGCGATGTTGTTCCTCGTTCCTGCGGCAGCACACATCGCTGTGTGTGAAGCCGCAGGAGCGAGGAACATCTCCTACCTGTGTCCCGGCCGGCTATGGGGAAGGAAGGAGATGGGCGGGATGTTTATGTCCCGCTCATCTCCGCCCCTCTGCTTCTATTGGCTGCCTGCCGTGTGACGTCGCTATGGCGCCACACGACCTGCCCCCTTAGGAAGGAGGCGGGTCGCCGGCCAGAGCGACGTCGCAGGGCAGGTGAGTGCATGTGAAGCTGCCGTAGCGATAATGTTCGCTACGCCAGCTATCACCATGATATCGCAGCTGCGACAGGGGTGGGGACTATCGCGCTCGGCATCGCAAGCATCGGCGATGTCGTAGTGTGCAAGGGGCCCCTTAAACTTAATAGCTCTCCTAACTGATCAATTTGTACCCAATGATGTGTTAATTGTGTTTCCTCCTATTGTCTTTTTCAAATCCATTGAAGTTCTGATGATCCAGAAGATACATTGTGGCCTACAGAACCATCTCTAATTACAGTACTGTTGGCTATAGAATGTGTGAGTCCAGAAAACGACCCTCATGTGTTTTGATAATTAGTAAACACTAGAACGAATGACATCTCCTTTAGACCTGTGTGGCCCAGTAAGTAGATGCCTGCTTATGAACAACTCATGCATGGACTAATGAGTAATAAAACTTCTAATGAGCAATAATATTTTTTGGCCAGTTTCAGACATCCAAGTTTCATTGTCCTTCGAATAACCAATATTTCCATTTTTTGAAGACAAACTCAACTGCTTCATACAAATTTACGAGGCTCTTTGATGCCGGTCATGACACACGAAGCCGGTAATGAAATCACATTCAGTACATGAACAGTGAAAGCTTAATGTCTGAAACGGGCCTTAAAGGGTTATTTCAATGTTTGGAAGTTATCGCCTAACCCCAGGATTGGTGCTAATTTGTTGATCGGCGATGGTCCAGTAATTGGGATTCCCGCTGATTCTTACAGCAGGGTCCTACAGAGAACGTCTAAATTTAGCAGAGGTCATAAATTTACATTACTGCGTCATTTCCGCTTTATGGAACTGTCGGAAAAAGCTGAGTGAAGGACACAGATACCCCAGGACCTCAACGATCTTCAAGACATGGGAGTAACCCTTTAAAATTTTGGAATGGATCTCAATGGCTCCCTGTGCAGCTATGAGATTCAACAATTCAGTTTTACATTCTATTTAAAGTTTTTTTCAGGCACTTAGAAGTGTTTTTGTTGGATCATCGTAGGTCCTTTTCTTGGCACCGAAAGCAAATAGATGATTTTACCAGTGGGAAACTTGTCTGGTCTCATTAGGTAAATATGGTATTATATTGCCACTATTCAGATGAGTCCGTAAGAGAGAAGACAACTCCTTAATAAAAGGTTAATACTGACGTGTAGTATATAAACAATGATCTTTACGCATAAATACTTACCTTATACTTACACACCGCCACTCACCGGGGTCCTCTATCGCTTGGTGTTGTCACCACTACAAGGAGTGTCATCCAGCATCACGTAATGTAACCATTCTGCTTTCTCATGTCCTTCAGCCACTGGATCGGGGATCGGCTGTGGTGGTTGTGTGATGTGGTGCTGGATGACACAACATTGCAGAGTGATAACAAGAAATGACCACGATTCCCTGAACAAAGTAGAAGACATGGTACAAAAGCACCAAGAGACAAACTAGCACGGGGTTCTGCTGCAAAGTGCTATTGTGCTTTTCTACTGCTGCAAAGTGACAAGACACTTTCATACCATGGCTTTAACTTTTTTATTGCATTTCTATTCCGTTCATTTTTATTTATTTTTTATTGAACAATAAAAATCATTAAAATTTGAATCGACCCAAATGCAAAATGGTGTCACCTTTTGTATGCAGAAATTCTTTATCAAGACTGATTTTTTTTCCCCTTCCTTTTACTAGGTTTAAAATCATGTAACATACTTGTGATGGTGGGATATGGGGGGAGGTGTATCTTGCTGTACAGATTCCTATTTAAGCTTGCTTCACTGTCCATTATTTGTATTGCTTGTGTGTGCATTGTATTGTTTGTAAGTAATCACCCCCTATAGTGCAAGGTTATAGCCTCTTGAGACGATTCTGTCCCTGGGTGTGGGGGGAGGTGACCCTAGAGTCCACCTCTCTGCTTACCTGGGAGATTAAGGCAGTCTGTTTGGAGAACTTGAAGTAAGAAGGATTGAACCTCTGAGAGAAGCTGGGACTTCTCAGAAAGACCTGGACAATGATCACTTATTGAATTATATTCATATTTCTGGACTAATTTTACCCTTTGTTTTGTGGATTATGTTATGGACCATTTGATTTGCTTGGAATAAATGCTCTTTTGATTGTACAGCCAAATCTCGCTCTGTTGATTGTGTGATATGGGAGAAGGACCCTGTCACAATACTTTTATTGCATTAATAACAACATCTCTATAGACTAATAATGACCACCTTATAAAAAATGCCCACATTATTTTTCAAAAGTACATGTAACACGGAAACCTGATTATTTTCTGACGAGACATTCCCTTTAACTGTAACAGAAAGGCATTTATTACAATATTTAAAACTTTTCAAATTTAACTCTAAAGGTCAAAGAAAACACAATGTAGTAGAGCAGGTCCCATATATGCATGTTTTGCAAGTACAGTAATACCCTGACTAACAAGTGCACCAACTTATGAATTTTTCAAGATACGGGCCGTCGCTCTGTATCTTTTTTGCTTCATGATGAGAGCACAAATCTGAGTTACAAGCACCTGCTGCTTGATCACATCTGCCCGCTCATTAAGGAACTGAATATTCCCAGCTCCCCCCACCCATCATCCTGGGTGTGGAGAGCAGCAAGTACAGTAACCATAAGAGTGCGGCGCTCACACGCTGATCAGCTATCTGCTTCACGCCACTTAAAAAAAAAAGTATGCTCACCCTTCCTTTGGTCCCCCACAGTGCAAGCGTCATCATCTCATGCAGGTAGCTGACGACATGTAGGAGCGCATCAGCTGATCAGCATGTTAGTGCTGCTTTCCCACATGCCGTCAGTTGCCTGCATGAGATGAGGACACCGCGCTGCAGGGGACGAGAGGGAGAGTGAGTTTAATAGTTTTTTTCAAGTGTGTGGTGTGATGGGGGCCATGTTCTGGGATGGGGGCCATATACCGGGATAGGGGATCATATACACCAGGATGGAGGACTATATATCAGGATGGGGACCATGTACCAGGATCGGTGCCATGTACCAGCATAGGGAATCATATATACCAGGATGTGGGACCATATATACCAGGATGGGGGCCATGTACCAACTTGGGGGGGTCATGTACCAGGATGTGGGGCCATGTATCAGGATGGGGGATCATATATACCAGGATGTGGGCGCATATATACCAGGACAGGGACCATGTAGCAGGATGGGGATCATATATACTGTACCAGAATGGGGGGGAAAGTACCAGGTTGGGGGATAATATCAACAGTACCAGGATGGGGGCATACACCCGGATGGGTTGGAACGGATTAGTAGCATTTCAATCAATTTTAATTTGACATAAGATCAAACTGAGTTAAGAGCATGGTCATATAACAAATTAAACTCGTAAGTCAAGGTATACATATAGGGGTACATATAGCTGTATTGGAAATCTGCAAGAGCAAACTGGTTTAAAGGCAATTTTATGAGTGCCTTCAGTGACTAAAGGGGGCTTTACACGCTACGATATCGTTAATGTTTGGTCGCCGGGGTCAAGTTGTTAGTGACGCACATCCGGCGTCATTAACGATATCGCAGCGTGTAATACTTACCAGCGACCTTAGGCGACCTCAAAAATGGTGAAAATCGTTCACCATGGAGAGGTCGCCCCAAAGTCAAAAATCGGTAAGGGTTGTTTAGCGTTGTAGTTCATCGCTCATGCGGCAGCACACATCGCTATGTGTGACACCGCAGGAGCGAGGAACGTCTCCTTACTTGTCGCCGGCCCCAATGAGGAAGGAAGGAGGTGGGCGGGATGTTACGTCCTGCTCATCTCCGCCCCTCTGCTTTGATTGGCCGGCCGCTTAGTGACGTTGCGGTGATGTCGCTGTGATGCCGAACGTCCCTCCCCCTTGAAGGAGCGATTGTTCGTCAGTCACAGCGACGCCGCCGACCAGGTAAGTGTGTGTGACGCTGCTGTAGCGATAATGTTCGCTACGGCAGCGATCACAAACAATCGCATGCGCGACGGGGGCGGGTACTTACACGGTCGCTATCGCTAGAAATTGCTAGCGATATCGCAACCGTGTAAAGCCCCCTTTATGGGCTACTTTGGCCAAGGACCTCCAGATATTGTCCTAAATGCCCATATGGGTAATCTGCCCTTGTCCAATGGATTAAAAATTGTCAAACAAAGATTAAGCCCTTTACTTGCATTATTCATTATATATAAAATATAAGGGGTTGACTCAAAAAGAAGCAGATTTGTCAATAATCTGAGGGTTCAACTTTCAGAAATATGTAGCTGTTGAAAAAAACAAAGGACGTGCTGAAGCAGAAGACCCCTGTACAGAAGGACCCTCTGTTTTGGTTTATCGAGGTTTCTGGAGCACAGAACTCGCCCTATAAAGTCCATATGCTGTAACAAGGCATAAAAAAAACCCAAAAAGTAAATTTTTACGGCAAACCAATTAAGAGTTCCCTTAGATACCTTTTTTTGCATTAACCCCCAATTGCTATTTACACTTTCTTGGACGTTCTAGGTGGAATCCCACAATACATTTTGTAAAAACTAATTTTAAGTTGCAAAATGTCGCTACCCTATGATGTCATATAACTATATGGAATAGTACAATCACATGGTAATACAATGGGGATGCATTTGGAAAAGATTAGTAGCATACCATATTCATGTCAATCCCATTGGTGTAGGTCCACGCATGCTGAAAGTATTCTTCAAGCCTCTGACGTAAAGGATTAGGAATTTGGTGAAATCTTATGAATTCTTTTACTCGGAGCATTTGCATGTGGTACCTTGCGGTTCCTGAATATAATCTTTGGATTATTGCAGACACATTTCCAAAAATACTTGCATACATTAATGCTGGATTGAAAAAAAACAAACAAAACAAAACAAAGTAATATTAGGTGAGCAAATAAATGCTATCAAATCCTGACATCAAAAGTTTAGATATATGAGTTAGTAAAAAAACACTGCTCCTGAAAACAAATGCTTCTTTTTTAAAAAAAACAAACAAATATTGTGTCATATAGTGACAATTAGTTGTTCTTGATCGGAACCATGTATATCTAAGCTGCAATGCCCTGCGAATAAGGTGAGCGGTATAGCTTATCAGGAGAACTATACTACATTTCTAATGGAGGTATTTGCTAATATTATTCTTACTACTTCTACTACATATTGAGATAGGATCTTGGAGATGGGAATACCCCATTCATTTTTTAGTGCCGAGAGAGGAAACAATTGTTTGATCACTTGTACTATATTGCACGATACGTCAGTTATACAGCAATTAGTGAAAATCATAATTTCAAGATGTGACTGCATTGTAATGGAGGTGTTAAGCTTTGGGAAGGACGACCCTGCCGAGTGTTGTACATAGACTGTACAAAATGCCAGTCTTGATGAATGGGGTCCTATATCTTAGATTGTTATTAAAGAGGACCAGCCACCAGATTTTCCTATATAAACTAAAGCCAGTGCTATACTGCTGCTATCATACTGATTCTATACATACCTTTAGTTGTGAGATCGGATGTATACTTTCTGAGATATAGGCAAGTAAAGTTTGTGAAATGCACTGTTATTTGATTGAGAGGTTCAATAGAATATCTAATAGGTGAGTTGGGTTTTGCTACTTATTACTGATTCTGTCTGCTGCCTGTCCTTCCTCCCCCCATGTCATTCCTTCCCCCCTGTCCTTCCTCTCTCTATCCTTCCTCCCTCCCTCCTCCCCCTGTAATAACAGAGACAGGGGGAGGAAGGACAGACAGGCAGACTGGGGCGGGAATAAATAGCAAAACCCGACCCACTTATTAGATATTCTGTAGCACCTATCAATCAAAAAACAGTGCATTTCACAAACTTTACTTGCCTGTATTTCAGAAAGTATACATCCGATCTCACAACTAAAGGTATGCATAGAATCAGAATTATAGCCCCAGTATAGCACTGGCTTTAGTTAATATGGGAAAATCCTGGTGGTTGGTCCTCTTTAAACACTAAAATATTCTACAGAAGCAACAACATCACTCCTGCACCATAGGGGTCCTAAAATGAGCCCCAGAGCCAAAGTAAAGGCCATGGAAGATTGTACCCTCTAATCGTCAATGAATAGGATATAAATCTGTAGAAAGTTAGTGGCCATTTCAGCAGCCCATTACAGATAAGGTGGTTCTTAGATTGTGGTACTTACAGCCAATCAACATAACACAAATGGAGAAGATTTTTTCCGAGTTGGTATTGGGCGACACATTTCCAAAGCCCACACTTGTCAGACTGCTGAATGTGAAATAAAGGGCTGTCACATACTTGTCCTTGATAGAAGGACCAGAGCTGGGATCAGTGTAGTTATACGGCTTCTTTATTTGATCTCCTAATGCGTCCAGCCAACTAATCTTGTGAATTAAGTAAGGTCGTTCCACGTTGCCAATTGCATACCAGATGCAAGCGAGCCAGTGAGCGATTAATGCAAAAATGCACATGAGCAGCATTAGGACGGCAGCACCGTATTCTGAATATCTGTCCAATTTTCTTGCAACTCTGACCAGACGGAGTAATCTTGCTGTTTTTAAAAGTCCGATGAGAGTGGTGGTCTGTAAAGATAATACATTGAAATATATAGTTTATTTATAGACATGTACGTGCTCCAAAAATATCACCCCCAAAAAGTTCAATAGTTCTGAAATTGTGATTGCCATTCTGGTGTAAGGAATTCTTATTTTATGGCATCATGATGGCCCTATTATGATGTTTGATGGATTTGTCATGTGTTCAGGGGCATAATGATCACAGTCGCAGGGATCGCGACCAGTGGCCCCCGGCCCCAGCATCTGCTGTAGCTGGATATGGGCGCGCATCCAGCATCTAGCTGAAATATATCACAGCACAACAGAGACGTTGGGTTGCCAGCACGCCAGCGCCGGAGGATGAAACCCGGAGAGCAGCAGGAAGGTGAGTGTAATCATTTTGTGTTTTGTTTTTTTTAATGATGGCAGCATGCTGGGGGATCATAATTACCAGAATACAGACATATACCAGGATGGAGCTATATACCAGGATGCGGACATGATTGGGACATATACCAGGATGGGGCTATATACTAGGGTGGGGGCCCCGGATCAAACTTTGCACTGGGGCCCATCGGACTCTAGTTACGCCAATGTATGTGATCCGTAAAGAACAAAAAGAGGGGGAGCCAGCACTGTTTGAGAATGGCATGCAAACAATTAAAAGTGAAAATTCACATATTATTCCAACTGTACTATAATGCAAAATGAGATTTTTAGCAAATAATTGATCAATTTTTTGAGCCACCCCTGCCATTTCACGGCAAATCTCGATAGGGGGGGTCCTACTCTATATTTAATATTTACATTGTGCCATGCGGCCTCCTAAATTCATTTAAAGCAGTACCATATTGAAGCAACACATATACCTCTAACTTTTCAGAAACCGCTTCCATGTTTTCAAGGAAAGGGAACTGCGAATGAAGGCAATCCATGTCCCAGCATGTGCAGTGAACACCACACACGCCGGGACAATATCAGAACTATCCCTCACAGTGCCTGACCAGGGTCCATGAATGAAGGCGGAGCAGGTCCAAGTATAAGGTGCTTAATTAACAAAGCCTGTGGACAAGGGGGAGGTGGTTTAATGTGAACAGCCACCAATATATAATTTTTTCCATTTTTTGAGCCACCCCTGCCACGTCACAGCAAATCTCGATAGTGGGGTCCTACTCTATATTTAACAGGGTGGTTCACCCATATTTTTTATTGTCTAGTTCGATATTATATTGAGAAACAATGTTTCTCTCAAATACCTTGTGTTGGCAATAGTGCCAGTGAGACGCTATTGCAGCCCGCTGTTCCCCACTCTGGTGACGTCATGTCAAGTGCCGCACATGTCACATCCCTGCGGCCGGCTGCAATCTTCCCGGCTCCCTGAGCTGTGGGCAGTGTTTCACCTCTTGTCACAGCGCAGCGCGTCTCCTGCTTGCAGCGTTCTGCTGTGAGAGAGAAGGGAGCAGGGAGCAGATGGGCTGTGACGAGCGGTGAAACACAGCTCACAGCTCAGTGAGTCAGGAAGATTGCAGGAGGCCGCACGGATGTGACGTGTGCGGCACTTAACGTGACGTCACCAGAGCAGGGAACAGCGGTCTGCAATAGCGCCTCTCACAGGCACTATTGCCAACACAAGGTATTTGAGAGAAACATTGTTTCTCAATATAATAGCGAACTAGACAATAAAAAATATGGGTGAACCGCCCCTTTAATATTTACATTGTGTCAATGCACGTGATCTATTATAACTAGTGATGGGTGAATGTGCTTAGCACTGTTCATTACTCGATCGAGCATCGGAATGCTCAGGTATTCAAGGAGCTCGGACGAGTATCTTGGGTGCTCTGATATTTCATCCGTGAAACATCGACCACAATACACAGACTTGCTTCACTGCATGATGTGCGCAGGAACCCCAGAGAGAGACAGTCGCAGTCTCTGAATAACTCTCCCGGGGGATAAAACAACATTGTCAGAAGTAGTGTGACCCAAAAAAAAACAAAAACGCCCTCCCTCCTGCCGAAACTGCTCCATTTATGGCTGGCTGTATGCGAGACCCGAACAGGCCAGTCTTTGACTTTCCATAATGCTCATTACTCGCGTCCAGCTCGTCCAGGTGCCTGACCAGCTCAAATCGAGGACTTAACATTCAAGCATTTTAGTGCTCGCCCATCCCTAATTAAAACTGAACCATTTAGATCTCTCTAACCAAACACAAGACGCCCTCAGTTCCCGCTGCCAGGCAGTGCTATTAGGGCTCAATAGAAGATCCATGGGTTAGGCTTGTTGACTTGTCCTCATGCAGACGCTCAGTGATTCTGCCTTGTGATTTTATTGAGCGATAAGGGTCTTAGAACCTGGACCTCACCAATCTAAAGGGTATTTTAGGCTAAGCTCATATAGTTTTTAAGGTATTCAAAAAAGTTTTTCATGTGAAAATAGCTTCAGGAAATTGTCCTTTCTTTTGGAGGAGCTGTCCTTTTCCTAACAAAGTTTTGCTTACTTTCAGATTAACTTTTTTCCCTAAAGAGGTTTTTTTTTTTTGGGGGGGGAGCAGACTTTTGATTGGATAGTGCCTAGCCTGGAGCAGATTTCATCAGAACCTGCTGCAAATAAGTATTGCCCCGCCCCCGTTGGTTGTGCATCACGGGTAAATCGCTGCCCGTGGCGCATAACATCGCTCGGACCCGTCACACTACTTACCTGCCTAGCGACGTCGACGTGTGACCGGTTCGTTCGGCGTCACAGTGACGTCACTAAGTGGCCGCCCAATACAAGCGAATAGAAGCGGAGTGGCGGAGAATAGCGGGTCGAACATCCCGCCCACCTCCTTCATTCCTCATTGCGGGTGGCCGCAGGTAAGGTGAGGTTCCTCGTCCCTGCGGTGTCACACGTAGCGATATGTGCTGCCTCAGGAACGATGAACAACCTGCGTCCTGCAACAGCAACGATATTTGGGAAATGGACATGGTGTCAACGATCAACGATAAGGTGAGTATTTTTGATCGTTAGCGGTCGCTCGTACGTGTCACACACAACGGCGTCGCTAACGAGAACGGATGTGTGTCACGAATTCCGTGACCCCAATGACATCTCGTTAGCGATGTCGTTGCGTGTAAAGCGGCCTTTAGGCTATGCTTGCCCAAAGTTTTCTAACGAGACTTATATAAGATATAAAACAATAACTTTTAATCTAAGGTCCATGCAAATTTGGTATTCGGAAATTAACAGTAACATCTGCATCTACACAAAGCACTTATGCCAACGTGTGTCTTGTACTCTGAACATATAGGGGTGTGGCTCCCACTTTTTGGGCTTTACATCTTGTCCATCTAGCTTTCCTTGGGTGGATGTTACTCAGTCAGGTCTGGATTCTCCTCTGCTCCATATTGAGGCCTACTGGCAGATAGCGAGGTGAACTACTAGTGACCATCCTGATTAGGTATGCTTTGTAACGGGGGGATGGCTTCTACGCTCTTTTAATTGAAATAGTGACCTCCTAGTACTTTATTATATTTACATTTACTATTTATTTACTTACCACAGGGTATTTGCTCATTTGTTTTTATCCTAGCTTTTGTCAATTAATAGTAAAATGTAAATTTAAAATTCTAAAAAATTAAGCCCTGGAAAAACCCATATATATGCATATGACAGTCTCAGAAATGCAGTGTGCTCGAAGATATTTTAAGCCTATTTTATATAGAGGCGAAGACATCCCTTATCAAAAATTAAAGCAGGACCTATTAGGAAGTGCTGGTAGGCACTAATACTCCTACCTTTCCTATTACGGACAAGGAAGACTTGTAACTTTAATAATTTCTTTCTTTTGTAGCAGCAAAGAGCAAAATAATGGGCTGAAGTCTTCCTTTCTTTATTGGCCAATGGAAGCCAGAGTTTAGTGGATACTGCTAATTATTAGTGATGAGTGAGCACTAAAATTCTCAAGTGCTTGGTACTCAAATCGAGCAGGTTGGATGCTCGAAATGGCTCGACTAGAGTACCGAGTGTCATGGAAGTCAATGTATAAATCAAGCATTTTTTGGAAGACCCTAATAGGAGGGCAGGGGAGGAGATCTCTCTCTGGGCTTCCGGAGAATATGCTGTCCGGGAAATCGAGCATATTGAACACCCGAAGAATACTTGTTCGTGTACCGAGCTTCTCAAGCACCCTGATACTCGATCAAGTACCAAGCTTTTCGAGCACCCTGATACCTGATCAAGTACCAAGCTTTTCGAGCACCCTGATACCTGATCAAGTACCAAGCTTCTCGAGCACCCTGATACTCAAATGAATACCAAGCTTCTCGAGGACCCGATACTTGATCAAGTACTAAGCTTCTCGAGCACCCTGATACTCAATCAAGCACCAAGTTTCTCGAGCACCCTGATACTCAAATGAATACCAAGCTTCTTGAGGACTTGATACTTGATTAAGTACCAAGATTCTCGAGCACCATGATACTCAATCAAGCACCAAGCTTCTCGAGCACCTTGATACTTGAATGAATACCAAGCTTCTCGAGCACCCTGATACTCGATTGAGTAGAAAGCTTCTCAAGCACCCTGATACTCGATCAAGTTCCAAGCTTTTTAAGCACCCTGATAATCAAGTACCAAGCTTCTTGAGGACCCAGATAATCAAGTACCAAGCTTCTCGAGGATCCCATAATCAAGTACCAAGCTTCTCGAGCACCCTGATACTCAATCGAGTACCAAGCTTCTTGAGCAGCCTGATCATCGATTGATTACCAAGCTTTTCGAGCACCCTGACACTCGATCAAGTATTGAGAAGTGCCGAGCACGCTTTCTCATCACTACTAATGATTTGTGGGTATCTAAGTTCCAGTAATAATGACCATGATATAACAGGGCTTAAAATGTAGCAAACATTAAGGATAATCAAAGAAGAAAAGTTGAGTTTTGTAAGAAAATTTCCAAGTTACTATTCCTCCTGCTTTTAAACTTGCAGTCATGGAAATGTAGATAGGAGCAGTTCCACAGACATAGCCTCTCTAATTAGGAAGAAAATGTGCCTGTATCACACTTCTTCTCGGGGCAATTTAAAGGAATGAGTAGTATTTTAATCAGGACTTCTCAAGAAGCCAGAAAAGCATTTCTATTATTTTAATGACAGGTTAAATGTTGTAGTCGGCA
Source organism: Anomaloglossus baeobatrachus (assembly GCF_048569485.1). Classification (NCBI taxonomy): domain Eukaryota; kingdom Metazoa; phylum Chordata; class Amphibia; order Anura; family Aromobatidae; genus Anomaloglossus; species Anomaloglossus baeobatrachus. The sequence continues at coordinate 46,432,778 of NC_134359.1, forward strand.
TTTTCAGTAGCGGCATAATGCTGACACCATAGAACGCCTGCTGATATTACATGTCCTGACACAGATCAGGCCGAGGAAGAGGGAGATTACTGCAGATAGAGGTTATAGAGAGGGACAGCTCCGCACCCCAATAACACCCCTAATATAATTATGTAAGGGATAATCAGAATACATATCCAATGTCTTCCAGAGACCCTGGAAACAATGCTAACCAGTACTGAAATAATAAAGATTGCTGAAATATTCAGGAAATGTAACTTCTTTGCTTACAGCCATATTTGCCATACAGACAGTCCATATTGATTATATTGGGGCCTCTGGAAATTTGGTGCAGTCCGAATTTTAAGCGAATCTGTCAGCAGATTTTTGCTCTGTAATCTCAGGACACCATAATATATGTGAAGAGACCCTGATTCCAGCAATATGTCACTGGGCTGTGGTTTTTTGTTTCAATACAATCAGTGTTTTATCAGAAGGAGATAATCACTACAGGACAACTGACCTTGTGCCACCTGGTCCAACCACAGCCCCCAGCAATGGCTAGCATCCTCCGGTCAATATACAATGTACACAAAAAGATGTCATGTGATTGGTGCTATACACAGCTCAACAAATGAGCTCTGCTAGATCCGCAGAAGAGAAAACTGTGCCTCTGATACCAAATGGTGCACCGAGTATACTAAATGTCACATCACTGGAATCAGGGTCTCAGCCCCTACATCATCCTGCTGTCAGATTACACAGCAAAAACCTAATGACAAATTTCCTTTAATGTCCCTTTCATAACATCAAGTATTTCCCTGTGTAATAGATGCAAAGTTGTAGTTTTCTAAGATATTGTGGACCTAATTCATTATTGCACTTGTCCCTTTTTTGTCAGATTTTGGGGGGGGGGGGGTTTCACCCGTTTTTAACTTGCACCTTATTTTCCTATTAAATTTTGCCTTTTTTAAGCCTATTTTATATGTGTTCGCCTGATTTGTTTTACGGTTTGTCATCCTGGGCAGAGTTCAGTGTTTTTTTTACTCCTTTATCAAATGTGATTGTGACCTTTTAAAAAGTCACACATTTTTTTCTCCAAATGTTCTCCAGCCCCCAATTTGGAGAGATAAAAGTGGGGTAACTCCGGCACACTACTAATTTCCTGTAAGAATCAAGGAGACATAGTAAATTGAAAAAATCTTTTTTCTTTTATTTTGCTTGTGAGATTGTGAAAGAAGTGCTGTACATAAGTCCGCCGACGTTTCGGCCAATCGGCCTTCTTCAGGTCAGACAAACTGCGTATTTGCAATAGTGAAAATACAAAATAAAAAGACATCAATACTGGTAATAGAGGATATGTAAATACAAAGGTATACATGAGTTAGTACATAGTGGGGTACAAATGGTCAATGGGGAGACCATGATACAGTATCAAGAGTATTAGTCACCATACAGGGATTATGCCATGAATTAAGTGAAACTTCACCAGAGAGATGATGAGTTAGTATAGATACGTATAAGTCAAATTGGTATCTTAGGCTTATAAGTGAGAATGTGGTCATATGATGAACGTGTGTCTGGAGTCAGTTGTGGTACCAACGACGTTTAGTAAAAAAATATTTTAGAGAGAATAGGTGTAAAGGTGACATGGGGGAGGGGGGATTGGGGATCGCTCACCTGGAGAGCAGCAGGAGATGAAGGAGTAGAAATAAAAGTAGATGTACTAGACCGTATGTTTAAACAGCGGGGTGAATGCTGATATACACAGGAAAACCTATGTAGTTCTAATGAGAGTAGTGGGTCACTCTCTTGTCAGGAGGGCAAATTGAATATAATGTTCCTCTGTTAGCCGCAATGTGGCAACCGGAAATTAAATGTAGGGGGTCACCAAGTTTCGTCAATCCTGACAAAGGACCTGTGTTGAGGCAAGCTTCCAGCACGCTTTAGTGTACAGAGATAATTATGCTTCCATTTTCTATGTATACCGTCAGTACTCTTAAGTGCTCAGGAATCCTGTTATTCCAAGGCGGCTGTAGCTCCAATGATTGTTCTAGGACAGAAGCTGGAGAACAAAATGTGGTCAAGGGGTATGTAGAACAAGGCAGGACCTGACCCAGGTAGTAGCCTATGGCTCCAGTGGTTAGGCATAGGAGAAGATCCAGGAAGGTGAAGGGAGTCAGGGCGACTACCGGCGGGTATCAGAGGTGCTGGGAGACTGAACCGCGCGTCCTGTGGAGTGCCCGCTGTTTAAACATACGGTCTAGTACATCTACTTTTATTTCTACTCCTTCATCTCCTGCTGCTCTCCAGGTGAGCGATCCCCAATCCCCCCTCCCCCATATCACCTTTACACCTATTCTCTCTAAAATATTTTTTTACTAAACATCGTTGGTACCACAACTGACTCCAGACACACGTTCATCATATGACCACATTCTCACTTATAAGCCTAAGATACCAATTTGACTTATACGTATCTATACTAACTCATCATCTCTCTGGTGAAGTTTCACTTAATTCATGGCATAATCCCTGTATTGTGACTAATACTCTTGATACTGTATCATGGTCTCCCCATTGACCATTTGTACCCCACTATGTACTAACTCATGTATACCTTTGTATTTACATATCCTTTATTACCTGTATTGATTAATGTCTTTTTATTTTGTATTTTCACTATTGCAAATACGCAGTTTGTCCGACCTGAAGAAGGCCGATTGGCCGAAACGTCGGCGGACTTATGTTCAGCACTTCTTTCACAATCTCACAAACAAAATAAAAGAAAAAAGATTTTTTCAATTTACTATGTCTCCTTGATTCTTACGGGAAATTAGTAGTGTGCCGGAGTTACCCCACTTTTATTACTGACTGATTTTCTCCAGAGCACCTACACGAGGAGAGGCAAGGTCTTTCTCTTACAAATTCCCAATTTGGAGAGATTCTGTGTACAGCTGAAATTTTGGTGCAAATTTTGAGACACTTTAGTGGAACTTTTAGTGCTGACTTTTTTGTGCTTAAAAATAAATAAATAAATAAATTAAAAAAAATCGCAAAACTGAAGAAAGAAAGAAAAACAGCAATTTTTATTTTGCACAAAACTCAAACAGTGAGCGCCAATTTGAAGAATTTTGTACAGATGCCAAAAGACAAAATAAAAAGAAAAGTCTTTAAAAATAATGCAAATGACGACTCGGTCCCTTTCTACTCTAATCCCTTAACTTTTCCAAGTTCTCTGCTTACTTTTAAGAAATATACTTAAATTATTTTTTCCACTGCGACCGGTGTAGATGTGAAGGGGGACTATCAGGACAATTTTACTAAAACAATGGCTCTGTAAGTTTATAAGTCATAGAGAGTAATCTGAAGTTCCAGCTGAGAAATCGAGCTTTGAAAACCATGAAAATTAGCCTGGAAGTACTTTGTAGGTGTGTCAGTGCAATCAACACGCCCAAGAGGAACTTTAATGTGATTTCAAAGCTTGATTTCTGAACGCTGGCACATCGGATTACTACAAGACAGACATCATTTTCTTTGTTATACCCGGACCTATACAGCCACAACACTAGTTTTAGCGGTAAAATTGTCAGGTTCTTTTTAAAACATTTGCTACAGTTTAAGAATTGATGGCTGTGCCAAATGCATCAAATTCAGTTTCCACATTTCCATCATGGGGGGGTGGTCATTTTACGAGAAAAGAAAATGCAGCTAGCCGATAAGTATGACAAATTTGATTGCGCCTCCAATGCGAATATGAAGACAGATTGATGGTTATGGGCTACTACTAATATATTTAGTTACAGGGGATTTGCTTAAGGCCGCTTTACACGCAACGACATCGCTAACGAGATGTCGTTGGGGTCTCGGAATTCGTGACGCACATCCGGCCTCGTTAGTGACGTCGTTGCATGTGAAACACACGAACGACCGTTAACGATCAAAATTACTTATCATATCGTTGATCGTAGGCACGTCGTTCTAATCTAAAATATCGTTGCTGCTGCAGGACGCAGGTTGTTCATCGTTCCTGCAGCAGCACACATCGCTATGTGTGACACCTCAGGAATGAGGAACAACATCATACCTGCGGCCGCCGGCAATGAGGAAGTAAGGAAGTGGGCGGGATGTTCCGGCCGCTCATCTCCACCCCTCCGCTTCTATTGGGCGGCTGCTTAGTGACGCCATTGTGATGCCGAACAAACCTCCACCTCAGAAAGGAGGCGGTTCGCCAGCCACAGCGACGTCGCTAGGCAGGTAAGTATGTGTGACGGGGACTAACGATGTTGTGCGCCACGGGCAGCGATTTGCCCATGACGCACAACCGACGAGGGCGGGTGCTTTCACCAGCGACATCGCTAGCGATGTCGCTGTGTGTAAAGTGGCCTTTAGACTAGAAACAACTTTAGCAAACCTTCAATGACAAAATATTGTAAAAGTTTTTAACCTCTGGGTGTAAACAAGAATTTTTGATTCACAGAGAGAGACTATAAAAAATGGTGATGGATTGGATCAGAGACAATTGCAGAACTTTCCATTGGTCATTTCTCTTAGATTTTTGATTGTAGCTAAGAATAAAGTCTTAAATTAAATATCGTTTGTTAATTATACCCGGAGTAAAAATGATGAGAGAGGAAATGTATCTCTCGAGACTCCATCATCCATATTTAAAGATGAACATCTCATGCTAAATCACGTTTTTACATAATAACTCCGGAGAACAGAGCTCCGCCGATAAAGCCTTGGGATTCTTTACACACTTTCAGGAAATAATTCTGTACACATCATGATTTAATTTCCACTATTTAGCAGATATTCATTTCCTTGCAGTAAGAATTTCAATCGTTCGGGGACTGAAGGTCATAAAAATGATTCCTTCTCGGTGAATATTCAACAAACTAAGTGCTCCTGAAGGAATACAGACCTGATGGAAGCAAACGTCCCCGATATCTATCAGACCGTCCAGGAAATGTGCAGGGATGTGCCAGTTCCCATAAAAGAAATGGGCATTTCTGGGTTTTTAAGGAATTTTCTGATGGAAGAGCAGAGCTTTAAAAGAAACCTTTCATCTCTCCTGATTTGGCTTTTTAATCCCTTAAAGGGACTCTGTCAGAAGATTTCTGCAATGTAATCTGAAGACAGCATGCTGTAAGAGGTAATTGAGAGATTTCAGCCCTGCCTCTGTTATCTCACAGTCTTATTTTGTTTTGTTTACCTGCAATGTTAGCTTAAGCCTGTTATCTTTATCATTAGTGGGTCTCAGCTGAGAGAGTGAGTGAGTTGTTATCCGACTCCGACCCCCTCTGTGATCAACAGCTTCTGTGTATGGAAACGTGCACTGAAAGACTAGTGTGGGGCGGCAGCTCTCAGAGCTCTGCTACATGCAAAATCTCAAATATTTCACTGTGTCAGAATGGCTGCAGCCACTAATCTAAGTGATACATCACTGAACTCAGGACCTCTTCACCAACATTATGCTGCTCTCAGATGAGGTAGAAAAAACCTGCTGACAGATTCCCTTTAAAATCTGTCAGCAGGCTTTTGCTATGCAAGCTGAAGCCAGTATACTGCAATTGGTAAAACATAGAATTCAGGGATGCCTGTCTTGTCACAATCCAATCTGTTGTTTATTTCCTATGTTTGTGTTAGCAGCAGGACCCTTATCATTGCTCGAACTACAAAGTCACTGCAGTTTAGTATGCATCCCCACTCTGATTGATGCCTCAATGTTAATGTACAATCTCTATAGAGTGCCTGGTGTGGGCGGGACAGTTCCTTGGGCTTAGCTACATAGCTAAATCTAAAAATTCTGATTGTGTTAGAACGGCTGCACCCAGTTATCTAAGTAATACATTGTTGGTTTCAGGATCTCTTTACCTACATCATGCTGCTCTCAGATGAGGTAGCTTAAACCTGCTGACAGATTCCCTTTATGGACCAGGTCATTTTTAATTTTTTTCACTTTTGTTTGTTACTCCCCTTCTTACAAGAGTCATAACTTTTTTTCTGTCGACAGACAAATGAGAGCTTGTTATTATAAAAAAATAAATTGGTGATTGAGAAAAATTTGGAACCTTTAAAGTAGAAAAGTTATTGTGCCACTGTCATCCACACTAGCCGGTATTAAGGTCCTGCGCATGCGCACTTTGATCTCCCCTGAGCAGGGCAGATCAAAGTATTGTAGTGCGCCTGTGCAGAACCTCAATGCTGGCTAGTATTGATGACGTAGGACACGTCATGCACCCTGGCTTCAGGAGAAGAAGGACAAGGATGTCCGAAAGAGGAGAACGGAGACACCCAGTCGACCAGTCTGCACCGCACCTCAGGTGAGTATTATAAAGTGATTTTTACGTTCTACACAGCGGCCTGGGCTCTTATATACAGCATGTTAGAATGCTGTATATAAGAGCCCACTGGTGGTGGCCGCAGCTTTAGGGGCCAAATCTGGTGACAGGTTCCCTTTAAGGAGACTTTTGCCAATATGCGATGTTAAGGACATTCCGTCCCCTATTAACACTATTAAACTGAATGGAAAGCCCCTTTTACCCAGGAGAACTTAGCATGACCATGTATTCAGGATCACTAATTAAATTTAATGAGCGCCATTTTAACTTCAGGTAACATATAGGCAACAAGTGATTTTCCCATTGACCTCAGTGAAAGTTGCAAAATAAAGTGAGTAGTTCAGTTTGAAAACAAAAACTGTTAACATTTTCTCAAAAGACCCTCAAAAAAATAAAAAAAAAGTTTAAATAAAACTTTTCAGTTTCACTCACCTCATCTGAGCCAGATCCAAAAATCAGAAGATCGAATGGTATTGCCGCGACCATATCTATTAGGAACCAGCCTTTGAAGTAGTGAATCGCTATTTTCGCAGGATCGCTAACAACTTCTTCATTCTGATTAACGTACGTGGTCCGAAAGTTTATAAGAATGTCGATAATAAACATGATATCTACAATAAGGTCTACAACATTCAGTGGGTTGCAGGCATAGCCACACGCGCGCCTCTTCTGCTCCTCTAAGTCATTAAGTAGGAAGGCAGCCGAGTAGGGTGTGAAAATGGCAGTGTATATAACAAGCAATAATATTAACCAGTCCCATACGGCTTTGAAAGGGCTATAGTGCAATATAGTAAACTTATTGATACGAGGTGTTTGAAGTTTATATTCCGGCAAGACATCGGCTCCCAACGATAAGACCTGTGGAGACACAACATGAGAAATGACAGTTAGTGATGCTGTATTGACGAATGGCTTCTTATACCAACCAGTACTTAACGAGGGGCAAAACCCCAAAAAAATCTATCCAGAGATGTTTAGCTCTTTCTCCTGAATTAGGCTCTGGTTTGCTCAATATCCCTAATACAGATGATGAGCAAATTTACCAAAATTTGTTTCAGTAAATTCCCTCAAATCGGTTGGCAGATTTGCTTTGGTCTGAATCAATAATATCTTAAAGAGAGTCTGTCAGCAGGTTTTTGCTGCTGCATCTGAGAGCAGCATAATGTAGGCAAGGAGATTCTGAATCCAACGATGTATCACTTAGATTATTGGGTGCAGCCATTCTGACACAATGGGTATTTTTAGCTTTAGTCATGTAGCAAAGTCCAGAGAGCTGTCTCCACCCGCACCAGTCTCTCTATGGAGGTAGTACATTAACTTGAGGTGTCAATCAGAGGAGGACAACATGGCATGGTGGAGCTAGCCACAGCAATGATAAAGGTCTGGCTGCTAAAACAAACATAGCAAATAAACAACAGATCGGACAGTGACAACACAGGCATGCCTGAACTTTCGGTCTTAACCTTTACAGCATGCTGGCTTCAACTTACATAGCAAAAACCTGCTGACAGATTCCCTTTAAAAGTTTTGAAAACATGTAGGTCTCTCCGGAATCCAAAAAATAATACATGTAGAAGGTGGACGGGGTTAAAAAACAAACAAACAACAAAACATTAACAGGTTGGTCTTCTCCTTCACTCCTTATGTCATCTCTCTAATTAAGTAGTCCCCAAAGTTAAAGCCTGGCCATCAGTGGCAGAAGAAATAAAGACCCCTACAGAGAACCTGTAAAGCTGCCGAGGCCACGGAGGTCAGGGGCGGACATATCATTGATGCAACCAGTGCATCTACACAGGGCCCAAGAGGTGAAGATGCCCACTTCCATCTCAAAAGCAGGTGGAATTGCGTATTATGTCACCCATTGGACTGCAAAGGACCCGTATACTGTTCTTGTAAAGGGACCGTATACTGTTCTTGTACAGGGGCCCTTTTCGGTCTTTGCCGTCAGTGGCAGGGAGAGAGACAGTCCATGTGAACAACCACTGAAAATCAATGTGATGGTGCACCCGAGCAATGTTCTACACAGGGAAAAATATCAGCATGCATTTGTGTCATCCTCTCTGCAGACGAGAGAGTGTTAGATCCATCGGCACTGAGCTCCGACATCCATCCCCAATGTGTATCGAGCTCACGGAGGTGCAAATAGATGTGTCTGCTCTGAGAATTGAGATGTTTGTGTGAACATAGTCTAAGGAAATTATATTTGCCCTCCTGGTACAAACTCAGAAAGGTAAGGTGGAAATATTCATTGAAACGTCTTATCGGAGGCATGTTACATGGAGAGGGTTCCTTGTAAGGTCGGCATCAGTTGTGTTGGGTAGCGCTTATTCCTCTCAATTTTATGATAAAATAGAACTTATAGTTCGTGTAGCTTCTAAAATTATGTGTTCACAACAATAAAATAGCTGAGAGGGAACGCCATTTGTTAGGAACAGCGCTAGCAAAATGGCTTTATATCGAAAACATCTATTATCTCATGGAATGTACTTAGAGGTTAGTGCGCCATGAAACAGCGATGGTCTAAAATTACTACAGCAATTTCACATTCTTACGCTAAACACCAAACAATCTAACTGATTTAAAGGGCTTTTCTTTCTGGCAGGAAGGTACCGGCTGTAAAACATATTCCTAAATATAACAGTATAATACTGAGCATCAAGGGGCCAAATATTCGGCTACAATTACACTTGTCAAATATAACAACGTAAGTATAAAATGTACAAGGATGGTAATAGAAAAGGGATTATTATAAACTGGACTTATAAAATGTCTACTATAGGGGATATGATTGTCTTTTCTTTCTCCACACAGGTTATATTGTACATTGCGTATTCCTAGTGCAGGGCTGAAAGGAGCAATGCAAGATGCGGGGACGTAAAGAACCGGCAATAGACAATTCTCGGGTTGGAATGGCCTCACTTAGAGAACCTGTTACGTGAAAAAACCCTAATAATCTGCAGACATGGAGTTAAGGTCTCTTTACGCTCTGCGACATCGCTAGCGATCGCACCCGCCCCCATCGTTTGTGCGTCACGGGGAAATCGCTGCCCGTGGTGAACAATATCGCTGGTGCGCGTCATATGTACTTACCTGCCTAATGACGTCGCTGTGGCCAGCGAACAACCTCTTTTTTAAGGGGGCAGTTCGTGCAGCGTCACAGTGACGTCACACAGCAGGCAACCAATTGAAGCGGAGGGGCGGAGAGCAGCCGCATGAACGTCACTCCCACCTCGTTGCTGGAGGCCGCAAGAACGCTGTTGTATATCATTCCCGGGGTGTCACACGTAGCGATGTGTGCTGCCTCGGGAACGACAAACAACCTACGTCCCAAACGAGCAACGATATTTGGGAAATGAACGACGTGTCAACAATCAACGATTTGGTGAGTATTTTGGATTGTTAGCGGTTGCTCGTAGGTGTCACACGCAACAACGTTCCTAACGAGGCCGGATGTGCGTCACAAATTCTGTGACCCCAGTGATATCTTGTTAGCGATGTCGTTGCGTGTAAAGCAGCTTTTAATCTGCAGTATAATAGTGTTTTAAAATTGTGCAGCCACCACACTGAAAGCCAGGCAACCGGGAGGATACAAACATTTTTCCTTCCGGCAGTCTTGGGCTTTCAGTCACAGAGGCGCGGTCGGAGCAATTCCAGTCACCACTCAGTATACAGTGACCGGCGGAAGTGACCATTTCTACGCACTGACTGACAGCTTTCTCTGCACTGATGAAATGCCAGTCAGCTATCAGTCAGTGTGGAGACATGGTTACTTCCGCCGGTCACTGCACATAGAGAGGTGACTGAAACTGCTACGCCCACGCCTCTGTGACTGAAAGACCAAAGCTGCCAAAATGAATAAAGTTAATTTCCTCCTGGTAGCCAGGTTTTCAGCGTGGCAGCCGGGCAGCTTTAGAATGCTATTAACCTGTAGATCAACCTCATATTAATAACATTTTTTGACATGACTGGTTCCCATTAATCACATCTGATGCAAATCTAGTGAACTGGCCATTGTGCTGCATTCACACATCCGTGTGTCTCGTTCCGAGTGGCTGGCTGTGAGTGTCTTCTGAGGCTGTTTAGTTCAGATCGGGAGACCCGCAGCTGGTCTCTGAATCACAGGGATGTATAAATGCAACGTAATAGAAATAGATAATGTCCACTGGCACACAGGGCACTTCTCTAACCAATTACTATCTCTACCAATTCGCCAATAAAATGTAGATTGTAATTTTTTTTAATAACAAAAGTCCTTGTTGTTCAACATAACTTGTCAACTAATCCACAAAACTTGCTTAGCCAAACAGTTGTGGCTGGCACCTTCCTTTTACCAATGGTATGTCCTCTCTTCTTCGAAGTCAATGGAGAAGGCCATGAATGTGTGGCTATCTTGCCATTAAACGTAGCCAAGATATCCAGTGGAATTGGGAATATAAGATGACCACTTTTTGTTGAGATATGTGAAAGTTCTGGTGGAGAGTATCTTGACTATTAGATGTTTCGATATTTCACAAATTTCTAAACTGAAAATACCTCTTTATTTGTTCAGAAATGCCTATAATCTTCCATGACCTCACTGCTTCACCACCACAACTGCCGCCTCACCACCGCTCTGAGCTGCCACCTCACCACCGCGCTGAGCTGCCGCCTCACCACCATGCAGAACTGCCGTCCAACCTAAACCCCACCTACTGTCTCCTCCCCAAAATCCTATAGAATGTAAGCCCGCAAGGGCAGGGTCCTCTTCCCTCTGTACTAGTCTGTCTATTGTAACTTGTATATGTATTCTGTAAGTAACCTCTTCTCATGTACAGCACATGGAATCAATGGTGCTTTATAAATAAATAATACTAATAATAATAATAATAATATCCTAAAATATTGGCGTTACCTACAAAAAAACCCCTCATCTTCATATATTTGGTTTCTAACATATAAATAGCAAATAAAACAAATTATACATACACAGAAATATAAATTAGAATTATTATTTTCACCATTTTGACCGAGTATATACTCTATGATACTCTACTTAAGCTCTGTTCATGATTTTTTTTATGCTTTTCACTAGATTTTTGGTTTTGTAGTGGAAAAACATTATTCTTTCTGGGGTCGCACTACTACAAGGTCATCCGTACTGTTCAGCCATGTACAACACATCATTTTTAGCTCTGTACTCAAGAGACAACCATTGGTACAGTGAGAAACATCCATCACATAGCCTGTCTGTAGCTCCACCTTGGACATTGTCCACTTCCAGTTGGAAGGAGCTGGGAGGGCGGAGAATATGAGCAAGTGCTTCAGTAGACATTTGGCACTTGTCGGCTCAATGGACTGGAACACTGACAAATGTGATCTAATATATTTGTTGTACAAGAGTTGGCACCCTCAAAAAAGTTTTACATTGGCTGCCCTTCGCGGTCAAAAAATGCTAGTCAAGACATTGAGTATTCGGCAAGCATCATAATATGGAGTGAGACGGATTTGAGTATAAATCCAGATTCTTATACATTTACCTGATGCTCAATTAATTTTTTATTTTTCGAAAAGTCTTCATAGAATTTATTTAAAGGGAACCTGTCAGGTACAAGATGCACCCAGGACCACGAGCAGTTCTGGGTGCATATTGCTAATCCCTGCCTAACCGTCCCTGTATACACTAGCATAGATAAAGAATCTTAGAAAAAGTATTCCTAAAGATCCTTTATATGCTATGCTAATGAGGCCAGCGACTAGTCACAAGGGTGTTAGTTCCCTTGGCTTGTCGGCCCCCTTAGCATGTTAGCATGCCCCTGTGGGACCAGAGGCTAATGTCCATAGTACATCAGGGTTAATAGCAGTTAATTGATTTATCACACTGCACAGGGACAAGTGTAAACATTGTATACATCTTGTCTTGGACCATGCCAAAAATAAATTTAACTTCTCAGGATCACAACCACATTACAACACATACAGTATTAACCAAACAAAGAGCCTCATGGTTATAGCTTAGAGTCTCATTATGGGCAGCACCGGACCGGGTATGATATTAACCCTCCAGTGTGACCCCGAGACAGCACACTCCAGGAGCAAATCAATAAACAAGAGCACTAGGAGTATTAGTGCAAAAGTATTTCCATTGGTTTGTAGTTGGTCTCATTCCCTCCACCTAACGTTTGGCCACTGTTCACACCTTGTTTGATAAAGTGTCAAAAGGAGAAAATATTTTTTTTTTTTGAGCGGTGTACTTTTCTTAATCAACTGCTGATATTTAGATCTTACTTGTCACGGTCTTCTATCTTTGCAGCGTTTAGTGACAGGTTCTGGGTCAGAGTCTCACTTTACCTTGATTAAATGGATTCCCTTTCATTTGGGGAGGAGAGGGTTAATGTTAGTTTACCTCAGGGTAGCTTCTGACTCCAGGTCATGTGTTTACGGTTTGGACCACTCCCGGGTCCTATATATGCCCTCTGCTTCCAGCAGGGGGTGTCGGTTATTTTCATTCATTTGGAAGCTTGGTCAGGAGGTGGAAGGAGCTGAAGAAACCCTCTCTGTTGTGTTTTGTTGGCTGTATCAGTTCGTGGTGTGCTGGTTCTATGGCTTGGAAGTTACCCAGTAGTCTATTTACTTTCCCCCTTTTATGTTTTTATGTTTCCCCTTGTGCACTTTTAGTGGCTCCTTTGTGTGTGGTTGCCATCAGTACGAGGTGTCATTGTTACCCATTTTAGGCGGGCTTTGCACGTTGCGACATCGCAAGCCGATGCTGCGATGTCGCACGCGATAGTCCCCGCCCCCGTCGCAGGTACGATATCTTGTGATAGCTGGCGTAGCGAAAATTATCGCTACGCCAGCTTCACATGCACTCACCTGCCCTGCGACCGTCGCTCTGGCCCGCGACCCGCCTCCTTCCTAAGGGGGCGGGTCGTGCGGCGTCATAGCGACGTCACACGGCAGGCGGCCAATAGCAGCGGAGGGGCGGAGATGAGCAGGATGTAAACATCCCGCCCACCTCCTTTCTCCGTATAGCCGCCGGCGGCAGGTAAGGAGATGTTCCTCGTTCCTGCGGCTTCACACACAGCGATGTGTGCTGCCGCAGGAACGAGGAACTACATCGTACCTGTCGCAGCACCGGCATTATGGAAATGTCGGAGCCTGCACCAATGATACGATAACGACGCTTTTGCGCTCGTTCATCGTATCATCTAGGATTTACACACTACGACATTGCAAGTGACGCCGGATGTGCGTCACTTTCGATTTGACCCCACCGACATCGCACCTGCGATGTCATAGTGTGCAAAGCCGCCCTTAGTCTATATTTGTCAGTGAAATTTTTGACTTCTGTTCTTGTCCCTTCCCCTTGGGTGGTGGATTGTGGAGAGGGGTCTTCCTATCAGGGACAAGATCAGGAGAAAGGGCCAGGTTGGGGGACCAGACCTCCCTACCATCAAGGGTACGTCTTGGTGTTAGTGTGAGCGCAGGGGCCAAATCCTTAGGGCCAGCATAGGTTACCCTGTGTTTCCTGGGCACCCGTGACATTGCTGTTATTTTCTGCTTTGTGCGAGGGGGAAATAGCTGCATGAACCAGCGTCTGGCCACGGAGCTCTTCACATGGTTGTCAAACAGAACACAGTGAATTGAAGCACACAAAACCTTTTCCAATATACTTTCCAGCCTCCTTGAAGGTTCTAACATCAGGAAAGTCAAGTTGAAAAAAATATTATAGAATATCTGACAGCACGTAGTAACAATATGCTAATTAAGGAGCCTACTTTAATTAATTGACATGACAACTTTAATGAGAACTTTCTGCATTGGTTGAATTAATTGTCATGTTGAAAGACCTGTCACACCGGAAACCTTGAAGAAGAAATGAATGATCAAATGTGCATTAAAATGTGAAATTCATTTGTGACATGATGCAGTGATAAAACGCTCACTCCTCCATCAATCATATTTGCCGTGAATGGAGAGGAAAGGTGTAGACTTCCTTCTGTTCTAGAACCGTAGCTGACATGAATGGTCGGACACAATCATTCATTATTTTAAAAAAATGTACGTGTATGACAACATTATTTATATTGGTTAGTGACTGTATTATATTAATAGCTATAAAAAAGAAAAGGGATGAGAAAAAATACTCTGAATAAAATATTACTAAAGATGTGATATAATAAATTCACATAATACACAAAAATGGAAGAAATCTAAGCTGTTTTTCCTCTAATTATCTCTTTTCCTTTGATGCAACTATTTCCTTTACTGCATACAGTGAGAAATGCAAAGAGGCTTCTTTCATATATGACTTTGAAGATCAGAAATGCCTCTCTTCTCTTTTTCACAAACCTTTTGTCTGGCCGTAGGGAAACTGAATGCAGCAGAATTCCTTCCTTATTGTTCTGGAGACAAGAATGCTGAACCATGCACTTAGGTAAGTTCCACTCTTACAACTATAGCCGAATATTCCTTTCTCTTTCCAAGATAATTATTAAGCTTAGTGTTTATTTAACCTATAATATTTCAACTAACAGAAGGGTCTTATTCTGGAGAACCCGGCTCATCTGAATATTAGAGGGGAAATAAGAAGTTCCTGGCTACTTTCCGAGGAGTTAAGCCCAACAGCAGTTCATCCACGGTCAGTTCTTGTCATGGATGTATCAACGCTCGTTACAGAAGTCTCACGGCCGGCTGATAATGCAACAAGTGTTAGAAAATCCCAGAGATTGGCAACACGTGTTGTTCTCTGACTTTTCCCTGTTTTTGCAGCTGCAGACTCTAGGACCCTGGGAGATTGTCAGTTTTTCCGCTCAGTTGCCAGCCTCTCACTTCCTTTATAAACCTCTCCCTTGGGATATTTGGTTGCGGTTTATAGTTTGTTTCTGACTCAGCTGTTTAGAGGTCGTCTTCTGTTGCTCCTGACTCCTGTAGTTGCTTAAGCTCAGATAAGTGTTTGTCTTTGCTATCTACCAGGTCTCTAGTGATTGCAGTTGTGTTTACCCAGTATTGTTTCCTTGTGTCTTCCTTTAGTGTTAGTAGTGTTGACAAAGAGCTCATACCCTCCATCTCAAAAGGGCCCCAAGTATTCCTGCTTGGCGACAGGTGCGGAACCTGTATAGGGCTGACTAGGGCAGTGAGGGTGAGCTGCAGGTTGTTGTCAGGGGTAACCATGCCCCCCCTTTCCCTAGCTATAAGGCATTCTTTCCCCCTTCCTGTGTGTTGTCTTATACAGCTGGCTTTGCCTCTCGCCCCAGCCATTACAGTTCTTTATCGAAAGACCTGTTCTGTGGTAAGCTGTTTAACCTGGATGTCGACTATATTACCCATGGTGATCAGTCGCCTAGAAGTTAAACTGGCTGCATACAGGCCAATATTTCTGCCTTAAAGGGCATCTGTCAGTAAGATCAACCCTCCTAAGTCATCTATATGGGCATGTAGGTCATAGGAAGCTGAACGAAATGATATCTCAATATCTTTAATCTAAGGAATGGTTCCCAAGAAATCCATGTTTTTTTCTTATATGCAAATAAGCTGAAAAGATCTCTACCAAATTAATCTGGCCCAAAGATCTTTTCAGCTCATTTCAATATAAGAAAAATGAGGATTTCTTGTTAACCATTCATTGGATTACAGATATCAAGGTATCATTTTATTCAACTTTCTATGACCTACATACCATATTGATAGCTTAGGAGGGTTGGTCCTACTGACAGATACCCTTTAAGAAATATCTTGTACAAGTGGCCATCTGAATACATCAGAAGTCACTGTTGCAACCTAAGGGAGATTTTTAATATAATTTATTTCTCCTTTTTGAAATTGAAAGGTAAGAAACAATATCCTGCAGAGTTCCCAGAACTAGATCAGGTGTTGAGGCAATGGGCCAATGTCTCCCTGTTCATTAGTCATTTTACTACCGGTGACCATCTTTACTATGTGCAATATGGCAAACAAATATCTATATATCTGTAAAATCTGTAAAGTAATCTGTGTACTTATTAACCAACTTTATTAATTATACTCGTTAACAAAAATAAATGACTGCAACACACAATGTATGCAATAGCCAAAAAGATAGAACTGACATTTTACCGCTCATTCCCGATAATCATGCGGCATAAAAATGCCCTTTTAGTGTATTCTAGACTAGTAAATTATTAAATAGAGGAAACGCAGGCGGCTTTTTTTTATTATTTAAATAAATAATTTAAAAAACTAGTGTGCAGCCCCCCCCCCAATTTTGACACCAAGCCATGACAATACCCGACAGCTGGGGGCTGGTATTCTCAAGCTGGGGAGGCCCATGGTTATTGGGAGCCCCCCAGCCTAAAAATAGCAGCCTACAGCCGCACAGGATTGCCGCATACATTAAATGCGACAATCCCAGCACTTTACCCGCCTCTTCCTGATTGCCCTGGTGTGGTGGCAATCGTAATAAAAGATCAATTTTTTTTAAATCCACTTTGTCACGCCGATCCCAGATATCTGTGAGTTCGCCCATCACTAGTCCCTATTTATTTTAATGCCTCCCTTTGAGATAATTGTTATACAGCAATGGTTAATTGTATAATAGATAGTGTAGTAGAAACATAACAGAAAGCTGGCCCAATTCTCAGCAAACAGATTATGTCAGAGGCGATAAGAATCTGTCATTCTTGATTTCAGGCTAGATCTGCCTCCGCCAGGTATGTCTGGCAGCTACTTTTTCATAGGGAACAGAAGTGTTCGGCATAGTGCACGCTCCTGTGTATGGGGAAGTCCGGCGAGATAGCTGCTGAATATTTGGCCAAAACATAATTCATCTGAAAGATATCTAAAGTGCATGGGAGCTTTAGGCTATGTTCACATCCAGCATTTTTGCAGTGTTAGTTTTTATTTATTTAATAAAAATTTAAAATCTACTTTTTACAGTACCAGCAAAAGCTATGAGGTTTCAGAAATTTCAAGCACATGCCTGTTCTATTTTTCCTGATCTGCACTATATCAATTATTTCAGGATTTTTTTTTTCAA
Source organism: Anomaloglossus baeobatrachus (assembly GCF_048569485.1). NCBI lineage: Eukaryota > Metazoa > Chordata > Amphibia > Anura > Aromobatidae > Anomaloglossus > Anomaloglossus baeobatrachus. The sequence continues at coordinate 46,450,091 of NC_134359.1, forward strand.
AAAGCAATGAAAAGTGCAAAAAATGCAGCAGCTTTTGCTATATTTTTGGTGAATAAAACTAATTTTAGTAAACATGCACTGTTGAGAAATCTCACAAGTAATCTGCACCAAATAAAAACAGCTAAACATGTTGCACGAACAATACTTTTTACTTCCCAGTGAAGAGGTTTTGGCTGCAGGGAAAAAAAACGCATCACAAACTCTACGTTCGAACATGTCCTTAGACCCAATGCATTGGCGTGCCTCCTAACACCTGAGCGGTTTGTTTTCTACTATGTATTCCGTCCATATTGCAATGCAAGTCACCACTTACGGATAGTACAGACGGAAGAGTAGTCAGGCAAGCCTGGGTCTGGTAACAGGAGAACACGTATGGACACAGGGAGTACACAGAGGCGTAGCCAGGTCCCAATCCGAGGGTCAGAATTCCAGAAAGGCACGTAATAGATTCAGGTAGAAAACTGAGACTTGGTCAGGTAACAGTACGAGGTCAAAAGCCAGGAGGTCACTTCAGGAACAGGGAACGGGCAGAGAGGAGCCAAACAATGGTCCAAGGTCAAGAAATAAAAGATCAGAACACATGCAGAAATATAGGCCAACCAGCACAACAGCAGAACCAGAATGTACGACCGGCGAGCTTTTAGGAGAGCATGCTCAGTAAATAAGCAGAGCAATTACCAGGAAGATGGAACACCTGAGCAATCAGCACCTCCTAGAACCAGCATGGAATCCTGCGCTGTCAATCAACCTGCTAGCTCATCTCCTAGTGTGCAAGATGCTCTGCACAGAGGGATCGTGACAGATTACTGTATATTTTGGATACTTTTTTCACTAGACTTTTGACTTCTCAGAATAATGCTCTGTGAGAGCCATATAATGAGCATCTGCTACCATTATACTACAAAACGATGAAAGTCAATATATAAAGTAATATAATCTACAGATATCCATAGAAAATGGCATATATGGAGTATATCGGATAAACCAATGACATAAATAGAAAAACTTATGAAAGTGGTAATGGCTTCGCCATTCATAAGGGACATGATAAATTCGAGGATTTGCTATTTTTAGGAGAGCGCATTCATAATTTATATCCTTGGGAGCAAAGCTGAATGCCCTATGTGGACAAAGAATGACTTTTACATGCCTGTAATCACTGCGTCCATTTTTCTAGGGGATTATTCTGCCAGGGCGCCGGCTTCAGCTCGGGCACAATCACCGTCTCACAGACAAGGAAGGACTTCACGTCTTGGCAGAATTGCCTTAGTAATTTGTAGTCTTGAAGAAATTCACTCTTTATACACATTATTCACTTATTATTTCCAGACCTGGACTTTGCTGACAGGTCCTAACAAAACCCATAGACTACATTATTGTTTCCAACACCCCAACTGTGCGGATCAGCACAGTTTGCTATTTGGTGGCACAGTTTTGATTTTTTTTTTTTTCAAGGCCCCAGTTATGTTATTTTTTATATATTGAAGAGCGCAGTACCTAGTACATGGTTAAAGGGGTGGTTCACTACAATGTAAAGCTCATAAAGAAAACTTTTCTCAAATACCGTAGTCAATTGTGCCTCTGAGTGTCGCTATTGTGCTCCGCTCATCCACATGAAGTGACGCCCGAGCTCTGTGACCTCTGAGATTCGGCAATGTCATGTCAACTTCCAGTTGACCCAACATCACCAAGGTGGGCTCCATTCTCCCTGAGTGACTGGGCTGTGGGCAGAGTTTCACTGCTCGTCACAGCCCAGCATCGCTCCTGCTTACAGTGTTGTGCAGCAAAGGAGTGTGCGACATGCTGGGCTGTGATGAGCGATGAAACTCCGCCCACAGCCCAGTCACTTAGGGAGACTGGGGCTGTGGACAGAGTTTCAACGAACAGAAAAATAATGTTGCTTCCTGGTATCAGCTATGTTGGCTGAGGCCCCGCCCCTTCTGGTCACATGGGTATGACATCAGCACAGGTCCTTCTAGTCAGATAATAAAATGATTCTAGAATAGAATTAGCATAAATAACAAGGGAAGGATGGACAGGGAGGGGGCGGGAATCACTATAAATATCCACCCCACCCCAGCTATCAGCTGATCCTCAGCTGCTGTCACTCAACAAGCTGCTCATTTTTCAAACTTTACTTGCTTGTGTTTCAAAACCTATACATCCTAGCAGACAACTAAAGGTATGTATAGAATCAGCCCGACAGTGCCAGTATAGCACTGGCTTTACATTATATTGGAAAATCCTGGTGATTGGTGCACTTTAAGCAAACCCCAGAACTTTGATTGAAAGCTCAAAGTGGAGCACATCTGTGTGGAGCGAGCTGTCAATCAAAGTGGAGGAGCATACGAACCGATGTGACTGAAGTCACTAAGGGAAAACCTTTAGGATTAAAAGCCTGCAGCTCCTGGTAAGAATAAGAATTATTTTCTCTTGGTAGCTGCTGTTTCAGGAATGCGACTATATAGCGTTCTAACTATATTAACCTGCAAATGAACCCTATATCCAAGGGTTGATGGTGTTTGGGGAAATGACAGGTTCCCTTTAAACCCCTTATGACATTATGATTTGGGAACTATATGGCGTTTCTATTTAGGCCCTATATGACAGTATTGCTTAGGCACTCTACGGTAGTGTTACTTACTTTTAATCCATATTCAAATGCAAAACCACAACATCTAAACCTAAACCTATTAAATTATTCATTTACTTCATGTGCTGGAAATGTAACTAAGAGGTTTATAATCTTCTATTATTTTATGTTCTACTCTATAGTAAATAGTTCTAGATTCTCGGTTGTTTAATAGAAGCCTATACATTATCTTTTAATCCACTTTCAAATGCAAAGCCACAATATCTAAATGTTAGCATGCAAACCAATTAAAATCTGAATATATTAACAATGTTTACTTTTTTTTTTTTACCAGCAAATAAGAGCAGTGACTTATATTGTGTGATTATATGGTAATGCGTCAATGAATATTTATTGAACTGGACGCTGTTATTCAAGAAAATGAGAAATAATGGGAAACAAAAAATAAACGGTTAGGTTAGGAATTGTCATTTTTTTATATTTTAGCCATATATTGGTATAAATTAATTTACAGATGAGCCCTATTAAAACATTATGGCCTAATTCATCAAAAACTGGTATTATAGTCAACAGTATTAATAGAAGGAGCGCTGGAGAAAGAATGGACAAATTCATTAAGAGGAAATGTCCTGTAAAAGAATTTATCAGATCTTTCAATTGCCGTAGGGTTTGGAGATTGGGTGTTTTACCACTCAAACAAGCATCGCTGTGCTCGGATACACTTGGTGCTCAGCCCAGTGCGAGCCGCTTGCAGTGTTTGAACGGCTGGCATTGGGGGTAACAACAGATCGAATGTAGTGTGCACCAAAAAAAGGAAAAATCCAGCCCACTCTCCCCCCGAAGTGATGTTTATAGTTGACTGCATGTGGGCGGAGACCCGAATGACCAATCAGTGACTTCAAATGAAGTTCAGGTCAAGTCCAGATCCAGAACAAAATTTTATAAAAAGTTTGGCTGAACCCCCAGAACCGGAACTTACAAAGGTCTCCTCATTCCTAATCAAGACCATTGATTCTAATTCATCAATCTTTATGCAACGGTTTTTTGAGTAAAACTTCGGATTTTAGACATTTTTATTTTTCTGCTCTCAATGCATTGTTTTTGGTGCCATTTTTATGCTTATTTTTTCAGTCTTGCTAATTTTTTTCGGGGTTTCGCTTGACAATGTGGGGATAGTTATCTGTTATGATCCAGTGACCGAGGAGGATCAGAAAAAGAGCAATAACTCGGAATCTAGAAAATAACCAGAGTGGCTGGAAACTTAACGGATTGCAAACCTAATACTGACACACAACTAGAAGTAGCCGTGTGGGGTGTGGCCTGGCCAGAGATGTGAGAGGAAGCTAAGAGGGAGAGCTCCTGGAACTGCTGATTATCCTGACTTCCACTGGGCCGTGGAGAGGACATAAATCATCCGTGCAGCAACCAGAGACCACCCTGCACTTACTGCACAGTTTGGACGGTGGTTACATGGCCGGGGGGACGAGCAGGAGGAGGCGACGGCAGGAATGGAAGGTACTGCACAAAATAGTGGTGGGACACAGACACCAGCCTCCAAAGCAGGGAGAGCTGCAGCCATGCACGCTGCTGAAAAACTGTCTGAGTACGCCAGGGGCACAGAACGCGGGGCTCCCACGGTACACAGGGATGAAGGAGCTGAACGGGGGAGCTCCAAGCAGCACAGCCCTCACAATACAGTGGATCAGGAAGGAGGAAATAGTGCAGACTCATTATTATTACAGCAAGGTTTTCAAAACAAGCTGGAGCCCCCTGCATCCATGCATAATAAATGTCCCCCTGAGCTTGCCACAAGTCTGCAGGGTGCTGAGCCCACTCTGAAAGACGTGCTTGCAGCTATAGCTCAAAATGGCACCATGATGACATCCCTCAGCTCCCAGATGGGCCAAATCATGGAGGAGATATCAGGTGTGAAACAGAGCCTCCAAAAAGTGAATGACCGCATGACGGCGTCAGAGGGGAGAATCAGTGACTTAGAGGACAAAATGCCCCAGGTTACCCGTGACTCCCGCAGGCATGATCAGCAACTGGCATTTCTACTTAACAAGACAGATGATTTAGAAAATAGATATCTGTCAGAGGGAGGAGTAATTACGCATTAATAATATGCAAAAAGATTTTTATTGGTGCAAAATTAACTCAAAAATACAATACAATTGTATAAAAATACATTAAAAGCTTGAAGTATTACAGTGTATGATACACAATGAAGGAGATTTGGAACACTATGCAGGTTATAAATAACTGTGTCTTTATAATATTACCGTTTGTTACAACAGCAGTGTGCCGTTACTTTGTGTCTGTGCGACTGTTAACAATAGTGGATGTCCACCCTTGCTGTGAACTCAGAGCAGAACTGGTGCTAAGGCTTGTAAATTTCTATCAATATAGACACATAGTGTGAGCCCGCATATAGTGCATACCTCTGTTTGAACACAACGTGTGCAGCAGTCACATATAACAAAGTTATCATTTAAATAAGGCCAAATAGATTAGGATCATACCCATATTAGTAACTTCCACGTATTGTCTCCTATGCCCCAATCTGGATTAGTCTATGTCTAGTGATTTAGAAAATAGATTGAGGAGAAACAATGTGTGGCTGATAGGGATTCCAGAAAAAACGGAAGGCACAAATCCGTCAGAATTCTTTGAGAGATGGCTACAAAAAGTATTTGGCGCAGAGGTCTAATCCCCCCTGTATGCTGTAGAGAGAGCCCACAGAGTGCCCACCAGACCCCTGCCTCCGGGAGCTCCTCCAAGACCTGTCCTGGTGAAACTACTACATTATAGAGACCGGGATACGATCTTTAGAGCGGCTAGAAACAAAGGGTCCATAACGGTGGACGGCGACAAGATATCCTTCTTTCCTGATTATTCAGTTGAAATTTCAAAAAGAAGAGCTCAATTCACAGATGTCAAACGACGCCTGAGAAATGCACAAGTCTCGTACTCCATGCTGTACCCAGTGAGGCTCAGGGTGGCTGCACTGCAAGAGACATTATTTTTTGAAAATCCTAAAGATGCTCTCAGATGGCTCGATATGAATGAGCAACGTCTCAGGCAAAGTCCGCAACGTTGATATGTAACCCTTTAACCCCTTCAGCCCCAAGCCTATTTTGACCCTAAAGACCAGGCCATTTTTTGCAATTCTGACCAGTGTCACTTTATGAGGTTATAACTCTGGAACGCTTCAGCGGATCCCGGTGATTCTGAGATTGTTTTTTCGTGACATATTGGGCTTCATGTTAGTGGTAAATTTAGGCCGATATTTTTTGCGTTTCTTTGTGAAAAAAACGGAAATTTCGCGAAAATTTTGTAATTTTCAAACTTTGAATTTTTATGCTCTAAAACCAATGAGACATATGACACAAAATAATTAATAAATAACATTTCCCACATGTCTACTTTACATCAGAACAATTTTGGGAAAAAAAAATAAAAATTTAAGGAAGTTATAGGGGTTCAAAGTTTATGAGCAATTTCTCATTTTTACAACAAAATTTACAAAGCCACTTTTTTTAGGGACCACATCACATTTGAAGCAATTTTGAACGGTCTACATGACACAGAACACCCAAAAGTGACACCATTCCAAAAACGGCACCCCTCAGGCTACTCAAAACCACATTCAAGAAGGTTATTAACCCTTCAGGTGCTTCACAGTAACTAAAGCAATGTGGAAGGAAAAAATGAACATTTTACTTTTTGCAACAAAAATGTTAATTTAGCCTCAAATATTGCATATTCACAAGGGTAGCAGGATTAAATGAACCCCCAAAATTTGTTGGGCAATTTCTACTGAACACGCAGATACCTCATATGTGGCGAAAAACCACTGTTTGGGTGCACGGCAGGACTCGGAAGGGAAGGAGCGCCATTTGACTTTTTTGAACAGAAAATTAGCTGGAATCGTTAGCCGCACCATGTTGCGTTTGGAGAGCCCCTGAGGTGCCAAAACAGTAGAGCTCCCCCACATGTGACCCCATTTTGGAAACTAGACCCCTCATGGAATTTATCTAGATGTTTATTGAGCACTTTGAGCCTCTGGGGGCTTCACAAAAGTTAATAGAGTTGAGCTGTGAAAATAAAAAATTTTTTTTTTACCACAAAATTGTTACTTCAACCAGGTAGCTTTTTTTTCACAAGGGTATCAGGAAAAATTGCACCATAAAATGTATTGTGCAATTTCTCCTGAGTACACAGACACCTCATATGTGGTGGAAATAAAATGTTTGGGCGCACAGCAGGGCTCGGAAGGCAAGGAGCGTCATTTGACGTTTCAAACGCAAAATTGTCTGGGATAATTAGCATATTCCATGTTGCGTTTGGAGACTCCCTGAGGTGCCGAAACAGTGGAGCTCCCCCACATGTGACCCCATTTTGGAAACTAGACCCCTCATGGAATTTATCTACATTTTTATTGAACACTTTGAGCCTCTGGGGGCTTCACAAAAGTTAATAGAGTTGAGCTGTGAAAATAAAAAAATTTTTTTTTACCACAAAATTGTTACTTCAACCAGGTAGCTTTTTTTTTCACAAGGGTATCAGGAAAAATTGCACCATAAAATGTATTGTGCAATTTCTCCTGAGTACGCAGATACCTCATATGTGGTGGAAATCAAATGTTTGGGCGCACAGCAGGGCTCGGAAAGCAAGGAGCGTCATTTGACGTTTCAAACGCAAAATTGTCTGGGATAATTAGCGTATTCCATGCTGTTTGGAGACCCCCTGAGGTGCCGAAACAGTAGAGCTCCCCCACATGTGACCCCATTTTGGAAACTAGACCCCCATGGCATAGAAAAAAAAACCAGCGGCAGATGGGGGGGGGGTGCAGCAGATGGGGGGGCAGCGGCATATAAGGGGAGCATCTGTGATTGTGAGACGGCGGCTGGGATAGGGTGGGGGCGGATGGGAGAGGGCGCAGTGGATGCAGGAGCGGCAGAGGATGGGGGGAGGGGGTATGGGGAGGATGGGTGGGAAGGGGAGTGGGAGGTGAGATTGGGGATAGTTACCCTACAGGATGGATCTAGGCAGCTGGATCACAGGAGATGAAGGAGGCAGCAGATCGGGGAGGGTGAGAGGTGGGGGAGGGAGCGCAGCGCAGATCACGGAGGAGACAGGTGAGCAGAGCACAGATCACGGGGGTGAGAGGTGAGGGAGAGCGGACAGCAGATCACGGGGGTGACAGGTGAGGGAGCACAGATCACGGGGTGACAGGTGAGGGCGCACAGATCATGGCGGTGACAGGTGAGGGAGCACAGATCACGGCGGTGACAGGTGAGGGAGCACAGATCACGGCGGTGACAGGTGAGGGAGCACACATCACGGTGGTGACAGGGGAGGGAGCGCACATCACGGCGGTGACAGGGGAGGGAGCGCACATCACGGCGGTGACAGGGGAGGGAGCGCACATCACGGCGGTGACAGGGGAGGGAGCGCACATCACGGCAGTGACAGGGGAGGGAGCGCACATCACGGCGGTGACAGGGGAGGGAGCGCACATCACGGCGGTGACAGGGGAGGGAGCGCACATCACGGCGGTGACAGGGGAGGGAGCGCACATCACGGCGGTGACAGGGGAGGGAGCGCACATCACGGCGGTGACAGGGGAGGGAGCGCACATCACGGCGGTGACAGGGGAGGGAGCGCACATCACGGCGGTGACAGGGGAGGGAGCGCACATCACGGCGGTGACAGGGGAGGGAGCGCACATCACGGCGGTGACAGGGGAGGGAGCGCACATCACGGCGGTAACAGGGGAGGGAGCGCACATCACGGCGGTGACAGGGGAGGGAGCGCACATCACGGCGGTGACAGGGGAGGGAGCGCACATCACGGCGGTGACAGGGGAGGGAGCGCACATCACGGCGGTGACAGGGGAGGGAGCGCACATCACGGCGGTGACAGGGGAGGGAGCGCACATCACGGCGGTGACAGGGGAGGGAGCGCACATCACGGCGGTGATAGGGGAGGGAGCGCACATCATGGCGGTGACAGGGGAGGGAGCGCACATCACGGCGGTGACAGGGGAGGGAGCGCACATCACGGCGGTGACAGGGGAGGGAGCGCACATCACGGCGGTGACAGGGGAGGGAGCGCACATCACGGCGGTGACAGGGGAGGGAGCGCACATCACGGCGGTGACAGGGGAGGGAGCGCACATCACGGCGGTGACAGGGGAGGGAGCGCACATCACGGCGGTGATAGGGGAGGGAGCGCACATCATGGCGGTGACAGGGGAGGGAGCGCACATCACGGCGGTGACAGGGGAGGGAGCGCACATCACGGCGGTGACAGGGGAGGGAGCGCACATCACGGCGGTGACAGGGGAGGGAGCGCACATCACGGCGGTGACAGGGGAGGGAGCGCACATCACGGCGGTGAGGGGACGAGCAGCCGATCACGAGGGAAAGGGGCCGGGCAGCAGATCGGGGGGGGCCGGTGGCACTGTGGCAGATGGAGGGCGGCGGCGGATCGGGAGGTGTGGGGGTGGGGGTGGCAGATCGCGGCGGAGGGCAGCGGCGGATCGGGAGGTGTGGGGGTGAGTGTGCGGGCAGCAGATACGAGGGGTGGGGGTGCGGGTGGCAGATCGCGGCAGAGGGCGGCGGCGGATCGGGAGGTGTGGGAGTGAGTGTGCGGGCAGCAGATACGAGGGGTGGGGGTGCGGGTGGCAGATCGCGGCGGAGGACAGCGGATCGGGAGGTGTGGGGGTGAGGGTGCGGGTGGCAGATCGCGGCGGAGGGCAGCGGCGGCGGATCGGGAGGTGTGGGGGTGAGGGTGCGGGTGGCAGATCGCGGCGGAGGGCAGCGGCGGATCGGGAGGTGTGGGGGTGAGGGTGCGGGCAGCAGATACGAGGGGTGGGGATGCGGGTGGCAGATTGCGGCGGAGGGCAGCGGCGGCGGCGGATCGGGAGGCCGGTTTCATACAGTGCAATGGCAACGCGGCAACTTCCGGGTCTCATGCTCCGGTCTCATAACAGCATGGGACCGGAGCTTGTCGCCCTGCCATTGCACTGTGTACACTCACTGTGCTGGCGTGCTGCAGGGACGATGACGGGGGTGGTCACCGGCAACAGGTACACTGTGATTGGAGAAATCGGTCACAAGGCCGATCTCTCCAATCAGAGTTATTGGAGCTAGGGGAGGGTGATTCAGTGAGGTCACCCAGCTCCAGCCAATGGCTAGTGCTATAGCTGCACTGGCCAGGGCTGGATTTCAATGTTTCAGTCACTTTAAGTGGCTGGAACATTACAGTGGCTGTGATTGGTTGAGCGGCGTTCGTCAGCCAATCACAGCCTCCGTAGGTCCGGGGAGGAGGCACCACCCCTCTTGAGGTCAGGTACAGGTCCCCTCCTCCCCGAATCTGCGGTTTATGTTAACCGATCGCAGTCACCGGAGGCTCCGGTGCCGCGATTCCGCCATGACGGAAAGATCCGTCCTTGGTCGTTAAGGCCCAGGGCACAAGGACGGATCTTTCCGTCCATGGTCATGAAGGGGTTAAGGACTTTATGAGTGATGAATACTCGACTGTCTGCTGTCGATTACATAGGATTGGCCCAGTGGATAAAATTATTATGATACCCATTGATTGGTTCCAGCAGAACTCCCTGGAAGAGGAGTTTGGGTTTCCTTTCTTTCCCTTTTTCACTTCCAGAGACAGTTTTTGTTTTTCTCACTTCCCTGCATTTTCATTGTTCTCAGGCTTTTTTTTTCTTGCCTTAAACCGTTTTGGGAAGTGGGAATTCTATTGTCTCTCTTGTTTAGGCTTCAGGATGGACTGGTGCCTCAGTTTCAACGTTTATGTTGTGGGACAACTGTTAGATGCGGGGGGATGGGGGGTGGAGGGGGGAAATGTTTGTGCAGCTTTAATGATGCTTTTATATTTATGTCTGTTATTGGTTCTCATGTGGTTCAGGAAGGTGGAGGAGGGTTGGAATTCTTTGCCAGGTGTGACTGCCTGCACTACATACGCATACCACCAGGATGGCGGGTAGGATTAACATTCTTTCTTGGAATGTCCATGGCTTGGGGGACCCAACAGAAAGGGTAGCCGTAATGGAACAGGTCAAATCCCACTTTCCAGCAATCATCTGCCTACAGGAGACACATTTGGAGGGCGACAAAATAGCATACATGAATCGTTCATGGGTGGGTCATTGTTTCCACTCAACCTACACAGCTCATTCCAGAGGCGTCAGTATCTTAGTCCACAGAGCAATCCCATTTGAGATCATCTCATCCACAGTAGATCAGGAAGGTAGATTCATTTGCGTGCAGTGTAAAATATTTAACAAAGGGCTCCTTCTGATAACAGTTTATATACCGCCTCCATATAATAATACTGTTATGAACAAAATTGCGGAAATTATTAGCAAGACCCCCAATGTACAGGTGGTGTGCACGGGGGATTTCAACAACATCATTCACCCATATTGGGACAAACACAATGCGGGTACTCACTTAGAACACCATCCTAACTCCAAATTTGGGGACACGGTGGCTGAACTGGCACTTTCAGATCTGTGGCGAATCAGAAACCCTGGAATCAAGCGATTCTCATGCTATTCCAAAACACACAACACTCTGTCCAGAACAGACCTGATCTTGGGCTCAGAGGGTATACTACCAATGGTGGAAAACACAGAATACCTTCCTAGAGGTTTATCAGACCATTCCCCTCTGTTGACATGACTTAATATTTTACCCGGGCTTGATCGTACCCGTAGCTTGTGGTCCTTTAATCCTTTTTGGCTACAGATTATAGATGTGGGCCCGGTTGAACTAGCCCTTGAATACTATTTTCAGGACAACTGTACTGGGGAGATGTCGCTTAACACTGTTTGGGATGCCATGAAGGCCTGTCTGAGGGGGTCACTGATACAGGGGGTCAGTAGATCTAAAATTAAGTCGTCTCAATTTGAAATTTTTCTTAAAGAACGGGTCCAGACGACAGAACAGAAGTACATTCTGTCAGGGGATAGACGGGACTTACTGGAATAGAGGGAGGCACAAGAAGCATATGATTCTCACATTAAGGGTCATTTATTAGCGGTGATTGCTAAAGCACAAAGGGGGAACACATTTGTGGGGGCGCTAAGGGATAAAACTGGGACCATAGTCAATCAACCTGACCAAATTTTGGCTACCTTCTCTGAATTCTACGAACAACTTTACAGTACTAAACTGCAATATGATAGGGAACAGATAGCTTCTTACCTGAAAGACATCCCCTTGCCCTCACTTCCAGATGAGGACAGAGTATACCTAAACAGTCCACTCACACTGGAAGAGTTGCATTTAGCAGTATCCTCCATGCCCAATAATAAGTCATCGGGTTCAGATGGGATCCCCACAGAGATTTACAAAAAGTTTGGAGACAGCCTGCTCCCCCAGCTGCTGTCGACTTTCCAGCAAGCAGCCAAAAATGGCTTCTTGCCCCAATTGATGCGAGAAGCAGTGATAGTTGTCATACCTAAACCTGGCAAGGACACCCTCATCCCTGACTCTTATAGATCTATCTCCCTGTTACCTACAGATATCAAAATAATAGCTAGAGTACTAGCTTCCAGACTTAATAAGGTTATACTTTCACTAATCCATTCGGACCAGTCGGGGTTCATGCCTTCCAGATCAACGGCAGTGAATATACAACGGTTACACCTCAACCTACAATTGCTAGTTGGTAACTCAGGGGATAGAGTAATTTGCTCCCTAGACGCCGCCAAGGCTTTCGACTCTATTGAGTGGGAGTTTCTCTAGGCAGTACTTGATAGATTTGGACTGGCGAGGGATTTTATTTCCTGGGTAAGACTTCTATATAATAACCCTACTGCTAGGATCAAAGTTAATGGATGCCTTACTTCTCCTTTCCACCTAGGTAGGGGCACCCGCCAGGGATGCCCGCTATCCCCCTTACTATTTGCCCTGGCCATTGAGCCTATAACGGCAATGGTTAGATCCAATCCAGACATAACAGGGTTCAGGAGGGGTGGTCAGGAGGAAAAAATAGCGTTGTACGCAGATGACACACTCCTTTTTCTGGCCAATGGAACATCATCACTGCCAAGGGCAATGGGGGTTATACAAGAATTTGTCAACTACTCAGGTCTATTAATCAAGTGGGAAAAGTCTGTATTACGTCCGGTGGACGGAACCACAAACTCACCTAACTACGTACACTCGGGCCTATAGGTTGTTGCCCAGTTTAAATATTTGGGGATAATGGTTACCACTCGTGTTGATGATTTTGAGAGTCTCAACCTAACCCCTATTCTGTCGAAATTTAAGGATAAGAAGGAAGTCTGGTCTCGCCTGCCCTTCTCAGCTGTTGGCCGCACTAACCTGATCAAAATGATCTGGATGCCCCAACTACTAAACAAGCTACACAACTCTCCACAATGGATCCCACAAAGATTTTTCCATAAGGTAAACGCATTATTCCGGGAATTGATCTGGGGCGCACAGATGCCATGCATTAGGCTCGAGACCCTGCAGAGGGATAAAAGTAGTGGCGGTCTGGTGGTACCCAATCCATGGGTTTACTATCTGGTGGCTCAGCTTCAGCACATTCGGGGATGGGAGGACCCTGGAGGGGGGGGGCACAGTATATGATTCTACAACAATATTTTCACTCCACTAGTCTATACGAGGTTCTAGAGGCAGGAGGCTTCGGGGCTGCTGCTAATAGTTGCCCAACCCTACTACTAATCCAAAAATTTTGGGATAAAACTAAAAAACTACAAGACATTCAGGGAATTTCACAATATACCTCTATATGGAGAACTCCATGGTTACCTAACTTGCATCGTTTAGAGGGGTTTGGGAGCTGAGCTTTGAGAAGGATAAATAGATTCACACATATTCTGGAGGGGGGCTAACTCAGAGGCTTCCCTCAGTTGCAAGCGGAGTTTGGGATCCAAAGTTCGGAGTTTTATAAGTACTTGCAACGGAGACATGCCTATCAGGCAGAAATCTCTATTACGGGTACAGCATTGGAGCAGAACAAAGTCATGCAATGCATAGCAACCTCTAGAGGCTCAGCGGGAGTGATCTCTCGTTTATATTGGGATTTATTATATCTGGTGCACCGAAATTATCCAGTAAACGCAAAAGAAAAATGGGAACGAGCTATAGGACCTATTGAGGACAACCAATGGGTAGAAATTTTAGAAAGAATTCCTAGTCTATCATTGGGGGAGGCATACAGACTGTCACACCTGTACGTTATTCACCAAGTATATCGCACTCCTAGATTCCTGTTTGATATTGGAGTTAGAACTGATCCCTTCTGCCCGTGATGCAAAATATGTTCCGCAGATCAATTATATATGATGTGGTCATGTCCTGATATTGAACATTACTGGAGAGAGGTGACAGAAATAATCAATAGAGTATATTCGATAGAGACGAGCTTAACTCCCTTTGTATGTATTCTGGGATACGTGGAGGATTTACCTTTGGAGAAGGAGGGCAAAGTGGCCGTATCTAGACTATTATATATTGCCAGGAAAATAATCGCTCAACACTGGATTTCGGACCACAGTCCTACAATATCTCAATATGTCAAAAAAGTTAATTGGGTGATAAAATGTAGAGAAAAGTATATACCGGAAAAGAAATGGCGTCATCAAATTTGAAAAAATATGGGCACGATGGATAGACGGGTCAGGGTTGGCTTCGAGGGAACTGATTAGGTTTAGATTGGGCTTACTCTAAATTGATAACAAGGGGCAAAGGGCGAGAAATTTCTGCAGAACTTATCTATAATGATGACAGAGGTTTGGGGAGAAGAGAGTAGCATGGGAACAGGTTAGATTCTTCATCAAAAATGACATTTAACTGTGTACAATGCCAAACAAAGCAAAAACTCATAAAGAAAAACAAAAGTCTAATTGGATTCATTTATAAGTGTAATAATGGTACTTAAGAACTTTTGTCTAGGAATGTGTGGAGCTGCAGATTTGACATTATCTCTCCTTTTTACAAGACTGTTTAATTTTTGTTGGGGAGGGGAGGGTTGGGAGGTGGGTAGAGGCTGGGTAGCCTCCAATGTTTATTTGGTTGTAACTTGTAAAACTTTAATAAAAACATTTAATTAAAAAAAAGAAGTAGCCGTGTGACGAGCCTACAATAACCTAGTTGTCTCAACAGAGGCGGAGAACTAAATATTCTAACAGAGAGAAATATAGAAAAGCTAATCTGCCTCGGAGTAGTCCCCAAAGATATAGATAGCCCCTCACATATAAATATTACGGTGATATAGGAAAACACAATATGTAGCTAGAGAACAGATACAGCAAAGATGAGGCCCAAAACTATCTGTATAGGAACGGATAGGAAAGAGCACTGACTGCAGCCGTAAAAACCCTAATAAATACCAACACGCCTGACATGGAAAAATACTGAGCCTAAAAAGGCTCTCCCCCGCTATATCAGTACTCTGGTGTTACTGGGATCCAAAAAAACCACTGATATAGAGAGAGGACTGAATATTGTACCAAGCATGACAAAACACAATACATAACAGAACATGGAGCAAGGTACACAGATACTCTCAGCAGGGAATAATCCAATTCCACCAGGAACTCCACACTGGCAAAATCACAAGAAAGTGAAAACCATAAGCAAAGGTACAAGGACCAACTTATCTGAGAGGAGTTCTGGTGGACACAGAGAAAAGGGCTGGTTTCAGGAAGTCCTTAGAAGACAGGAAATACAATTGAGCACCGGCAAGGAACAAAAGGAAGCTACATAGTTATATAGGCCCAAACCAAATGGCCTGATTGCAAATCCTACTCAGCTGTCTGGTTCCCATTTTAGCAAGTCAACTGCATTACCAGCACTGACCACAAGAGGGAGCCCCAAAACTGGAATCCAATTCAAATGTATTCACAACAGTTATCATTGGCTGGTTTTTTTCCAGCTAATTAATCATTTGCAACTATGTCACAACATTTTTGTGCACTAGTACCTTATTAACCTAGGGAAATATGAAATTAAATGTGTGACATTTTAATACTTACTCAAAGGTTCGTCGGATATTTTATTGCATGAAGAGCACAAAAAAGTATCTTTAAATTTATGCCAAATTCATGAAATATCAAGTGCCATTATCCACCAGCCAAAACAATTCTTATCATAGATAGTAATCAGCTCTCTGCTGTGAGACTTAGTCAGGGGCTACAACCATTTAAACCCCCCAGCAGTACTGTATATTGCTTGTTGCCAGTTATAGGTTTATTCTGACTCTGGTCTGTTGCTTAGTGCAGCCCTGCTACTTGATTCTATTGTGACTTTAGACTGTTTTGGCTTCTTGTTTGCCTTATGATTTTTTTTTCTTACCCTATCCTTCTGGTTTTGATCTTAGACTCCTTCTGACAATGTCCCTGATTTTGTATTCTGTCCCGATTCAGCTGCTGTTAACCTGACATATTGACTAACATCTCAACACCTCGCTTCACCGGCCAGCAGCCACTCTGTGGACGTAACCCAGGTGGCCCTGCGTGAGTCCAGATCTGTGTATAGCATATAAATAGTGAAGACTAGGGTTCCTCTGAGACCTGCTAAGTGGCTTGGGCACATTCTGACCAAAAAAGCCCTATTAAGAGTAGCTGTGCTTCTACGTGCAGTATTATTTTACAAAACATTTCCCCATGAGGCTATGTTCACATTTCCGTTGTTTTGCTTCCGTCGCAATCCGTTGCCTTGAGGAATTACGGTATCCTGCAAAATATTTTGTAGGACTCCGTTTTTTCCCCATAGACTTCTATTAGTGGTGGATTGCAACGGATGGCCCTGTGTTGCATCCGCTGCATGACAGATCAGTCGTTTACTGACTGACCGTCAGGTGGGAGCAACGCTGCATGTAACTTTTTTGGAGCGGCAAAAAAACGCACTCCGCAGGTGTCCGTCACCATCCGTCACAAGCTATAATGGCTGTCTATGGTGCTGGATTCTGTCATGCTCTATTGAGCATTCCTAGCATGTTTGGAACACCCACTGGGCTGTCCCAAATACAAACGCATCACGACGGATCCGTCAAAAAACGGATGCACAACAGATGTAATGGACACGACGGATCAGTTTTTTCGCAGGATTCCTGTGAATGGAATCCTGTGAAATAACACATCCGTTGCGTCAGTTGACATCTAAAAAACGATGGATCTGTCGTTGCGTCGCAACGACGGACCTGACGGAAGCAAAATAACAGAAATGTGAACACAGCCTTAGTGGCTATGCCTTACTATGGCAGCAAAGAACAGAAACGCGTTTCGCAAAAACTTCTGTAAACAATAATGTTAAGCAATAAAAACAATGAATTTTTTTCCAATATTCAAAATATTTCATGATAGTCAAGCAAATTTGCATTACATTTTTTTTTTTGTTAGCTTTCCTTACCTGTGTGACCTTTTCTGTGACATTGTGTGTCCTCTCTTTAACCTTAGGTGCTATAAGGGCCTTTTCTGAAGAAGGAGGTGATGACGCCTTTTTTTCATTTTTTATGTCTGAAAAGTTCAAAGTGAGCTGTGGAATTTTGTTGATTGTGCTGTATTTGTTCAGGTTTGAATCAGATGTAGAACCCAGAAGACTAGATTTGATATGATTAAAAGGGCCTAGAAGTAGTTAAAACACAAGTTATATATCTAATAAAAATGGAATAAAATAACACTAAACATCAAATGATTATATGCTCCTAAAAGAAACATATCTTTCCATGAGTCAAAAGACATGTAGAAATGGACGGACATATATTAGAGATTTTAGTTGTATATTAGTAATATAAGTAACTTTGTGACTGGTATGTGTCAGATTAGTTTTGAAAAAAATAAAGAATTGACAATTCCTCATACTGCTAAAGAAAAAGGCTCCACCCCTGAGGTTCTATGGCTCCACCCCCGAGGTTCTCTAACTCTGCCCAATTGCATTTCTAATAGTAATTTTCTAATGACTGATCAAAATAAATCAAAGACCTTAAGTCTTCTGTATAATTAGGAGGGTAGAAGGTTATACGGGAACACAAAAATCCACCTGTGCTAAGAAACTGTGGACACTCGATGCAAGATCTGGTGCCCTATGAAAACTAATGTTATAAATGATGATTAATAGTTGGGATCCCAGTTATGGATTCTGCAATAGGGTCCCATAGGTTCATGTTATTTATTTCCATAAGGTCTCTATTTACATCGAAATATCCACCTAGTACCTAACAGTCCCAGCATATAGTAGCATACATAAACAGATCTTTAGAAAAAGTGTTTCTAAAGATCCTTTATGATATGCTAATGAGTGCAGGGACTAGTCACAAGGGCGTTATTTCCCTTGGCTAGTTGGCCCCCTTAGCATGTAAGCACACGCCTTTACAGGCATGCTAAAATGAGGAATAAAAATCCCCCAGAAATTAAGCAAAAACTCACAGACTAATGGCAGAAGATGTAAACTGCCCAAGGCCAAAAAGACTAATGCACTGCCAGGATGCAGCAAGACCTCCATTAAATGGAGACATCACAGGTGCAAAGGAAGATGGTAAAATTGCACACTTGTGGCTTGCATAGGTCACTGGTCAGACATGCAGGTTCACAGTATCTGGTATGCAGCCTATTAGTTGCGCCCATCCCAATAGATGCAAGCGGACTGCGCCAGTACTAAATATGTGTACCATGCAGGGACAGTGAGTATAATATGCAAGGCCTAATATAAAGAGGCCTGCTAAAATGCTAATGAATGCACAGCGTCACAGGTATGATCACTCTCACCTCTCTGCTGCCACCTCAGCCAACGCTGGTTTTCGGCTCAGTGCGCTTGATCAGAAGTCATGCGCACTATGAAGCCTGGTGTATGACGCCCTGGGCAAGCCAGGGGTCACAGGTCACAACATCACACGCACCCCACATTCCCTGCAGGAACACAAAGCTAACCCAAAATCCTTGTTGCCTTCCTCCAGGGCCTGATGTCCACACCAGGGGGTGGGCCAGGCGGTTGGCTCCACCCATCGAGGAGTTCACAGCCCTGGAGGCGGGAAGAACCAGGCAGTGAAGTTAGGGGAGTGAAGGAGTAAACAGTGAAGTTGTAAAGGAGGACAGTAAGAGTGGCGACAGAAAAGAAACAGTTAAGAAAGCCTGAAGTTGGTCCGGGTGTGTGCCCCGGACTGAGACAGCAAGGTCAGCAGACGGCGGTGATAGTCTGCAGGGGGACTGTT
The DNA here is from genome assembly GCF_048569485.1 of Anomaloglossus baeobatrachus. Classification (NCBI taxonomy): domain Eukaryota; kingdom Metazoa; phylum Chordata; class Amphibia; order Anura; family Aromobatidae; genus Anomaloglossus; species Anomaloglossus baeobatrachus. The sequence goes on from NC_134359.1 coordinate 46,468,899, forward strand.
TGGAGGTTGCTGGAAGGACCGCGGACGGGTGGTGACGCGGCGGTACTGGAGCAGTATACGAAGAACAGTCAGCACCAGGGCAGGGGCCTTTCGGATCCCGGCAAGGCTAGGAGTCGCCATAATTTGCCAAATCCGTCAGTGAAGGGGACCTCTGTCTCCTAACAACCAAGTCCCGATTGAAGGCAACAGCCCGACCGTGAAGGGGAGACACCGCCACCGCCAGGGCACCAGTTTCCCAGGGCCAGCGCCTGCGGGCAAAGTAGGGCTCCTTCGGCCCAGATTGAAGCCGAGGAGTGGGTAACCGGTGGGGACCCATCGCTACCAAGAGACTTTACATAGGTGCAGGGAAGAGACCATCACCGCTAACTGCAGGGAACCGCAGCACCGTAACCGTCCGAGGGACCCGTCCAACCAGCCGTTTGTTTACCGAGAACTGTGTCGTGTTTACTGGCTGAGTGAGTACCTCCATGCCGTGCGGCACAGCGCTGCCCCTGCGCCCCTGCACCTCCACAGGCCCCATACCCGCCTGTCCACCATACCAACCCCATCACTGGGCCCCGGGAGCACCAAGACCCCTACCCACGGAGGGGCAAATCAACAACTGGCTGCTCAACACCATCACTCCCGGGCTCCCCAGACAGAGCAGCGGTGGTGTCCACTTAATCACCACAACCGTGGGTGGCGTCACGGACAATAAACTATCCCAAAATCCAATCCCCTTTCACTCACGGGCGAGGAGCGCCGCTCGAGTCCCCGGGATCCGGCCCATCGCTCGAGCCACTGAGCAGCGGCAGCAGCAGGCCGCAGCAGCCGCAGCGGCAGCCGGACCCGAGCAGTGGGAGAGCGCGGCGTCCCCTCCTCCGCCCGCGACATATGCGTCCTGGCTTCAAACTGGCGTAGTGTGCATGACCAAAAATCCGGGGACTTCTGATCCATGTGCACTGAGCCGAAAACCAGCGAAGGCAGAAGAGAGGTGGGAGCAACACAGGAGTGTGCTAACATGCTAAGGGGGCCAACTAGTCAAGGGAAGTAACACCCTTGCGATTAGTCCCTGCGCTCATTAGCATATCATAAAGGATCTTTAGACATACTTTTACTAAAGATCTCTTTATCTATGCTACTAGATTCAGGGACGGTTAGGAAGGGAATAGAAATATGCACCGAGAACTGCTTGTGGTTCTGGGCCTATATTGCACCTGACAGCTTCCCTTTAAGAATTTTTTTTTTAATCACTAAAAATTCTAAAAAAGAAATTGATACTGGGTACCAGTTTGGTATTGATATAATACTATTGACCTGATGAATAGCTTTGAGAGTTCATTTTTATCACATACTGAAATCCAAAAACGATGTAAAAATTGATTTTTTTAACCATTTAATAAAACCACAAAAAAGTAAAAAAGTTAAGAATCTTGGAAAAGTGAAAGAAAAACCGAAAGTGTAAAAAAAAAAAATTAGCCATGGAGGCAAGGTGATTGATATGAATGAATTTGTTGGGTTTTTTTTTGTCTTTATGAATTCTTCACATAACAAAAATGTATTTAAAGTCTCCTCGGACTACAACTATAACTACATTACGGGTTGTTCCAACTGTCTTGTCACTGACGTGATGCAGTGTGCTCCATTTAATCCAATAAGTGTATCTAAGATAGAATGTTCCTGAAGTATGAGGGATCGTTTGGTTTATTCCACTCGAATAGTGCAGACCCTGCAATTATCCGGCATTACTTTCCCTCTGAGTAATTCTATGACTCACTAAAATCACCAATTTGATCAGCCCCTGGAAGCTCGATGGAAGCATTGAATTTAAGGATACATTTCATTAGCTGGGAAACTAAAAACTTTGTGTAACAGAATATCAGAGACGTTGGAGCTTACAATAAAAGCCATATTTAAGCGCCGCAGTGGTATCGATCCCGGAGAAATGTAGATTTGTATAATTGCTTGGTGTAGTTTATTCTCGCCGTGCAAATGATATTACTACTATAATTCCGATATAATAATGCATTTACCGTTTTGTGTGTTTCATAATGCTGCTTTGCTGGAAAAATAAGGCTCTGATTTATGGAGGTGCTTCAGACAGAATTCTGGCAAAATGTAGTAAAATTGTTGCACAACGTGAGGTTGTCCAATATATTTGGAGTTCAAGTTCAATTTAGAATAAGGAGTTCACATTAGTTTGTGTGATGGTGGGATATTGTGGGTCATGTACCATTGTGTGTGGGTTAACTTTTAGGCATGGTTCACTGTCCATTATTTGTATTGCTTGTGTGTGCATTGTATTGTATATAGGTAATCACCTCCTGTAGTGTTCCTGGCCCTAAAGGCCACGTATCACTAAGCGACATCGCTGCTGAGTCACGGTTTTTGTGACGCAACAGCGATCTTGCTACCGATGTCGCTGTGTGTGACATCCAGCAACGACCTGACCCCTGCTGTGAGGTCGTCGGGCGTTGATGAATGTCCTGGACCATTTTTTGCTTGTTGCTCGCCCGCTGTGAAGCACACATCGCTGTGTTTGACAGCGAGAGAGCAACAATCTGAATGTGCAGGGAGCAGGGAGCCGGCTTCTGCGGACGTTGGTAACCAAGGTATACATCGGGTAACCAAGCAAAGCGCTTTGCTTGGTTACCCGATATTTACCTTGGTTACCAGCGTCCGCAGCTTCTAGAAGCCAGCTCCCTGCACACATAGCCAAGGTACACATCGGGTAACTATAAGCAAAGCGCTTTGCTTAGTAACCCGATGTGTACTATGGTTACCAAGCTCAGCGTCGTTACACGGGTCGCTGGTGGCTGATCTCTGATCGCTGTGGAGATCTGCCTGATTGACAGCTCACCAGCGACCATGTAGCGATGCTCCAGCGATCCCTGCCAGGTCAGATCGCTCGTGGGGTTCGCTGGAGCGTTACTAAGTGTGACAGTACCTTAAGTCTGGGGGAACGGGCCTGGGATCCACCCAACCTTTTTGCTTATCTGGGGGGATGAGGCAGTCTGTTTGAGAACTTGAAGAGAGAAGGAAGAAGATTGAACCTCTGACGGAAAAGCTGTGGCTTCTCAGAGAGACCTGGACATTTATTTAACCCTTTCTGGACTATATTTGTGTTTCTACAATATTTTACCCTCTATATGGTGGATTATGATATGGACCATCTTGATTTGCTTGGAATAAATGTTTATTGGATTGTACAGTCATCTCTCGCTCTGTTGATTGTGTGATATGGGAGAAGGACCCCGTCACAGTTTGATAATCATTTAGTTAATTAGTACGGATGATCAAATTCTTCGATTATCCGGCTTCGAGAATATTTTCCGACTACCTCGCCACTATTCGATGCACGCGCAATGTAAGTCTATGGCAAGCCCGAATAGTTCCGAATAGTTGTTATTCGGATTTCCCATAGACTTACATTGCGCATCGAATATTCGCGAATAGTCGAATAGCGGCGAGGTATTCGGAAATTATTTGCGAAGCCGGATAATCGAAGTATTCGATCATCCCTATTAATTAGTGTTGCATATCTGTGCTGTTGAATATATGATGTGAAATACTTCTATTACTTTACTTTTGTTTTTAGTTTTAATAATGAAATCTATGTCTGTTTAATTTGTGACTTTTATGTGCAAAATATTTTTTTGTTAACGCATCTTATTTTGTTATAGTTAAGGAGTGTTAGTTACAGGGTAATTCACCTAATACTAAATAAATAACAATAAAAATACCAAATACTCAACAAAATAAAACACAATGTAAAATACATACGGAAAATACACAATCTGAGTGACAAATACTCCGGGGAAAACACATAAGTCATAGTAAGATGATACGCCGAATAGTACAACAGGGGATTCTGAATATCATGTGGATAAGAAGCACGTCTCATATCATTAAACATTCACGTAGAAGATTAGTAACTCCATGAGAACAATAAACAAATACTCACAATGGTTAGTAAGCATACCATGTGTTACAGCATAATAATCATACACAGCATGCAAGATAGCAATTTCACACTCAAATACCACACTGAATCGTTTGCCGCAGGCATTAATTGACAGCAATACCGAGAAAAAAGAGACCCAATGCCGCGTTAACTTATATGTAGATTTTACCAACGGATTGTAACTAAATATTTATATATATAACTTGGATAAAAGGATGAGATTCTGTAGATTCCGATGTGGCCATACTGGGATCTATAGATCCTAAAATGCAAAAAATATTAATCAAATAGATTTGATTAAGGCTTACTGTCCATTTAACACCCCCCTCTCAATTGATTCACAATCTATGTGTACAAATACTATGTTACACCAAATATTCCAGAAACAATTCTGTGGGAAATCTGAAATCCTCACCGCTGCTTCATTTATTTATTCATTCACTTGAAAGACTAAAGGGCACTTTACACGCTGCGATATCGGTACCGATATCGCTAGCGAGCGTGCCCGCCCCCGTCGGTTGTGCGTCACGGGCAAATCGCTGCCCGTGGCGCACAAGATCGCTAACACCCGTCACACGCACTTACCTTCCCTGCGACGTCGCTCTGGCCAGCGATCCGCCTCCTTTCTAAGGGGGCGGTTCGTGCGGTGTCACAGCGACGTCACACAGCAGCCGTCCAATAGCAGAGGAGGGGCGGAGATGAGCGGACGGAACATGCCACCCACCTCCTTCCTTCCTTCCTCATTGCCGGTGGACGGAGGTAAGGAGATGATCGTCACTCCTGCGGTGTCACACATAGCGATGTGTGCTGCCACAGGAACGAGGAACAACATCGCTACGTACGAGACAACGATTTTTGGTAAATGAATGACCTCTCATATACCAACGATTTTTGTCTCTTTTGCAATCGTTTAAGGTCACTCCTGCCCGTCACACGCTGCGATGTCGCTAACGGCGCCGGATGTACGTCACTAACGACGTGACCCCGACGATATATCGTTAGCGATGTCGCAGCATGTAAATGGCCCTTTACTGTACTTTATGAAATGATTTGTTAACCTAAATAAGCGTTTAATGGTAGGTTAGATGGACAGGTTACCAAACACTGGTTGGCGATGACCCGACACTGGGATGCCCAGTGATTCCAAAAACTGATCTGACTTGGGAGTAAAGATGTCATGAGTTTGTTACAGCCTGATGTGATCAGGGGATGTGGGATCAGACGGTCACAGCGTATAGTTTATCGCAGATCCTCTTTCGTGCCCGCTTATCGTTTACCCTGATCTGGAGCTTATTTAATTGCATCTGGTACTGAAGGGGTTAAGGTCCCTTTCTATCATGCTGTGTTTTAACAGGTAGTTGTAACCTCAGCTGCAGTCTCTCTCTTCTGCTATAAATATCCCCTCCTCACTAATCTTTATGGCGGCTATAGTTCATTCTATACTGTCAACCTTTAAGGAGTCTGTCTTTGGAGAAGCTTAGGTGTTCGTTTCTGTTGCAGCTGAGAAGTTGCCTGCTTGTGATACCAATGTGATATGACTGAAATAATGAGTGTGATTAAATAGGGATCCTAATAAAAAGATAGTGATCACAGGTATTATTTGATCCATCCAAAATTCAGTATCAGAGAGATGTCCTCTGGTTGACCCTATTTCACCATGACCAAGCGTACGTGTTAGCAGGTCTTGAACAAACCACTATTATGAGGAAGGAACCTTACAGTTCCACATATGCAGGAAATTGTGGTTAGTTAAAAACATGTGCAGGAAACTGGCGATGTAAAATTCACGGCTCATTGCCATATATGAAGGAAATTAGTGGTCAGCCAGTGGTCAGCTGGCAACATGTGCAGGAAGCTACTGGTGCCCACAACAGCGTGTGGTCAGGTTAAATGAACATGACTCAGCTGTCACATGCTGGTCACCAATTGCAATACTTAGTGTACACGACGTACAAAGTTTTGGTATAAAAATACAGGACTTGCTTAGTGAGATTAAAGACATTTTTCCAGGACGCTCAAAGTGGACGCACTGTTCCTGTGATGCAGAGGCCGGGTTGTTTTTCTCCTCACTAATCGAGTCCCTCCGATGAGAAAGGCATGCTAGAACATACGGTAATGTTGATGCATATTTCTGTTATTGTATAAGATTCTATGACTATAAAGTAGTGCTCATGCCTATGTACCATTGATTATTCATGTGCTTTTAAAATAAATAGTATCTTGCTATAAAAAATCTTAGTATTCGTGCCTGATTAGGATATCAGTGAGCGCTTTGTAAGTACGGGCTTTCAGCCCCTTTTTTTAGGAGAATTTAGCAAGACACTGCTGAAGAAGCCATGTAGTACTGTTTGTTAAGTCTTTGGCCACCTGTTCGTCTTACCTTCCTAGAGTTGCCGTAATGACGTGGCTACACTAGCTAGTCACGCTGGCCTTCACACTAGTCAGAATAAGTTCAAGGCCAGTGATGGCCTAGGCACAAGGCAGTGCATGGGGTGAAGAAACCATCTAGGGAAATTAGGTAGTGCAGGGATCAGCCTCAGGTGAGTGTTAGGAGCTTACCCTGCTTCCCTCTTCCTAGCGCCAGGGTCTTCAGTTGTATTGCTTCCCTGGTTTTCCCTTTGTTGCGCTGCTCGCTGGAAGTCCTCCCACACCCAGTGTGACAAAAAGTGACTATGTACATGGCCATATGTATTAGATACTTGTCGGGCTGGTGCAAAGCTCATTTGACCAAGTGCACACTTGACTTGATTAAGAGTGCATGAATTCTGTTAAGAGAGAGGGGAAAAAAGCGGAAGTTCTCGTGGCTGCTTATTGCTTCTAAAAAATAAAAAGCTATGGCTCGATGAAATGCAACTGTGCCTGATGCTTCTCTACCCCAACGTCTGCCTAACAGATCGATCAGATATTGGTTATCTTTCTCATATGCAAAATTGAAAAATTTCTGTCACTGGTTTGGATCAGACTGTCATCAATGTTAGTTCTGTATATCAGTTTTTACCATCATCGTTTCATCAGCTTTTTTTGTGTGTGAGACGTTTTCTCAAGTTTATTTAAAGGGAATCTGTACCTAGGTTTTCTACCTCATCTGAGAGCAGCATGATCTATGGAAGGAACTTCTAAAACCAACGATGTATCACTTAGATTACTGGGTGCAGCTGTACTGACACAATCTGAATTTTTAGCTTTAGTCATGTAGCTGAGCCCAGGGAGCTGTCCCTGCCCACACCAGGATCTCAATAGAGATTGTACATTGACAGTGAGGTGTCAAGTGCAGGAGGGGGCAAGCCGAACGACATTGCATGAGCCAACTAGACTTAGCACTGATAATCACCAAGGGATAAAACCTTTCATTTAAGTAAACGACAGCACAAAGCCTAATAAGAGGGAGGGGCATAGTTAACTTTTGTATTTAAAACCCCTACAGTTTGCTGGCTTTAGCTTACATAGCAAAAACCTGCTGACAGATTCCCTTTAATGAAAGAAACAACGGACAGCACCACGTATGACAGATAGTTGGCATCCGAGTAGAGTCTGATTTTTTTTAATGGATGCATACATTTCCACTGCTGAGTTTCATCCGTGATCAAAATGAGACTTGTCTCCGTGTGGTCCGCAAAAATAGAAGCGCATGTGAACAGCCCCATAGATTATCATAGGTATGAAGAAATGTGATAGAATTCACAAAAATGTAAAAAACTGACATCTGAATGAGCCTTAAGGCTCCTTTACACGCAGCGACATTGCTAGTGAAAGCATCCGCCCCCGTCATTTCTGCATCATGGGCAAATCATTGCCCGTGACACACAATATCGCTAGGACGCGTAAAACGGACTTACCTTCCTAGCGATGTTGCTGTGGGCGGTGAACAACCTCTTTTTTAAGGGGGAGGTTCGTGTGCCGTCACAGCGATGTCACACAGCGGTCCGTCAATAGAAGCGGAGGGGCGGAGACCAGCCGCAGTAATGACACGCCCACCTCGTTGCCGGAGGATGCTGGAACGCTGTTGTTCGTTTTTCCCGGGGTGTCACACGTAGCGATGTGTGCTGCCTCAGGAACGCCGAACAACCTGTGTCCCAAATGATCAACGATATTTGGGAAAGGAATGACGTGTCAACAATCAACGATATTGGCCATTCTTCGGATCGTTAGCAGTCGCTCGTAGGTGTCACACGCAACGACGTTGCTAATGACGCAGGATGTGCGTCACGAATTCCGTGACCCCAGCGATATCTCGTTAGCGATGTTGTTGCGTGTAACGGCGCCTTTAGACTGTGTGCACGCATTGAGTTTTTGTCACTTTTTTTGGTACAGATTTATCACAGCTTGAAGGGTTTCCTGATGCCAGCAAAGTGAAGTCCTGAAGTCTTGTGCACAAGTTGCTTATTTTCTCCTTGCAGATTTGGCACAAATTTAAATCTGCAGCATGTCAATTCTTCCAACGTTTGTCATGTCCACTCAACATGGCTTAAGGCACTAAATTAGGAAAAAGCCATGACAGTGGCTCCAGAAATGAAGCTTGGTGTGATCAGCAGACATGGCCATAAATATCATAGAGACCAATACTGCAAAAGGGAAGAAGAATGGTAGAAGATGGTTGGACTTAGTTCTGGTTGGCACAATCCTTAATTGTGTTTGTAGACTAGTATAAGGATAATTCTTTTCACAAGAATCTTGGCAGACAAGGGAGACGAATATGAGGTTTAGGACAAGCCAAAAATGGTGCCTGTTCATGGGCAGTGCATAGACACATTGTGGTCCCATATGTCTATGACAGAAGCTGATTGATTTGGACCCCTCTTGGAGCCCTGTGTAGCTGCATAGTCTACATCAGTTATATGTCCACCCATGGTTTTAGACCTTCTCTTTCATGATGTTGGAGAACACAAATTATGGTAGCTAGCTTCTCGTTTCCTAGAGCAAAGGCTCAGTTTGTTGCCCTAGTCATCCTAACTGTCATGATCCATGGTGCTCTGCTCTCCAGCAGAGCTGATGTTCTGTTTTGTATTTTGCACTGGTGGACGGGTTGTTCCCGTCCTTGGTTCCTGTGCTGGTGTTGGGAGGGGCCTCTCTCCAAGCGCCTTGTTGTGGGTGATTGCTCTGTTTCATTAAGGAGCAACTTCACCTGGAATGCTGCCAGTCGTAATTCCTGCCTGCAATAAGTGGTTTGGCTCCCATATGTGCTTTGACCTTGTCCTCCTACCCCGAACCTGTTGTTATCTCTCTCCTCCTGTGTTCCTGGCTTTGACATTCTTCCCTGGCTCCTGACCTGCAGCTTGTACCCTGACCTCGGCTCTGCTTTTCCCCATTGTACCTTACACGACTTCCTGGCTTCTGACCTCCGGCTTGGACCCTGACCTTGGCTCCACTTTCACCCAGAGTACCTTATGTGACTTCCTGGCTTCTGACCTTCGGCTTGTGTTCTGACTTTGTCTCTGTTTGAACCCTGTGTTCCATACGTGACCTTTGGTTTGTTTGACTTCCCTGTCACTAGTTGCTTCTGGTGACACCTAGTGGTAGTTCGTCATACTAACACCCTGACCGAAACAGGCTGGTTGGTGCTCCTTCTCCATTTCGATACGTCCAAAATTGGTTTCCTCACTCACTGACCCATTGATGTACAGCCTGATCATGCTAGTCTGTCCCATGTAAGGTGGAAATTTGGTGATCCCTACTTATTGGATGTACGCAATCATTACAACAATGCTCAGGGCAAACCATTTCAGTGGGCATCGTAGTGCACAACACATGCATGAATAGCTAAACTGAAAAAAATAAAAATAAAATAAACCATACCCCCTGCCATCCAGGAATGTGAAACTAGTTTTAAGGAGACAAAAGAGGAGTGAATGAAGAAAATATGCAATTTTTTGCTTCTTTCAAATTTACCTCTTTGCTACCAGAGGAAGAATATTGCAATAAATAACGATGTGTCTGGCAGCAAAGGAGTTAACTAGATCTCATTACTGTACCTCCAACCCTGTAAAATTAAAAAAAATAAATAAATACATGGTGGTTAGGAGTTCAGTTACTTTAATGTTCCGTTTTATACTGATTCGTATCGTATGCTGCCGCATAGAAAGCTAGCCGTCGAAAGACACATTTCACAGATTCAATAATGCACCCGCTCGTTATCAGGCCAGCGGAGGGCGCCGTATCTCATAGATCATGCAACAGGCAAATTAACATGCCAGGCAAAGTGGCACTCTTAAGCATCAAAGAAAACATTTGTTAATCACACATTACCTTTGATATCGCGACCATTGTCTGATATTCGGCAGAACAAAGAGAAATACAAAAAGAGAATATACTAAATGGGTTGGACTCAAAAAAGGCAAAAATACAAATAATTTTTTTTATGGTTACAAGGAAAGAAAATAGAACAATCAAAAAGTCACACCCTCCTAGGTCAAACAACAGATCTGCCTTGATTTTTTTTCCAGAAACAGTGCCACTTTGTCCACATTTTTTGTCTATTGTATTGCAGCCCAGCTATGTTATTAAAGGTACACCAAAACAAAAAAATATATATATAAAAAAAAAAAATACCAGCACTTAGGTCCCCTTTTACTTAGATCCCATTTGGTCTCATATTAATGTTAAAACTGAGAATTATATAAATAAATCTTTAGTGTGCTGTATCTGGTTGCATTTGCATGACATCTGGCTGCAGCAGGAGCCTCCCCCCTCTGCTATGTTTTCAGCGTCGGACTGGCTACTGGAGGAATCTCCAGTAATGCCAGGCCTGGATTCAGGTATTTGCATTGCACTCCGGAGCTGTCACCTGAGCTCCGGCGTGCAGCCTAGACTGTACCGCGAGCGCCGAGTGATTGTTTCCCCGGCGCTTGCGGTTCAGTTCATGACAGCTGCAGACAGGCTGATCTCCGGAGTTCAGGTGAGAACTGCGTAGTGCAGTGCAGGTATCTGAATCCAGGCCTGGCATTACTGGAGATTCCTCCGGTAGCCAGTCCGACGCTGTATGTTTGTAATAGTAAAAAAAATGTGATGAAGCCAAAGTCATGGATTAAACCCTGCCTCTTAGGCCTCCTTTACACGTCAGTGAGTCCGGTACGTCTGATGTCCGTTTTCATATGTACCGGAGACACGGACATACGCAGGCACATTAAAATCAATGGGTCTGCTCATATATCAGTGTTTTCACAAGGACCGTGTGTCCGTATGGAGCACACGCATGTCCGTGTCCTCTACACAGCAACATGGCTATTTTTCTCCGGCAGCACAAGTGTCACACATTGTTGTGATCCGTGTAATATCAGTGTGACACGTACCGGAGAAAACACGTGTCTTTGAAATAAAATGATTTTTTATACTCACCTGTCTGCAGTGCTGCTGTCTCCGGCCGCTGTTGTCACTTGCTTCCGAGTCTGCTCCTTATGCTCATGAATATTCACGGCACTGCGGACCCGGAAGCACCAGCGCCAGAGACAGCAGCGCCGGGACAGGTGAGTAAAATTTACTGCTCTCCGTGTGCTATCACGGATAGCACACGGTGAACACTAGTGTGCCAATATCAATGCACAAGGATGGGCCATACGCACCTTCAACACGGACGTCTATCACGGACGAGTGAAAGGTGCCTTAGGCATTGGAAAATGGAAGCAGTCTGCAGAAAATTAACATTTGCTTTCTCTGTGGGATTGCGTTTTGGGAACAAGCATAAAATCCTGCAGACAAACAGTGGGGTGGGGAGGAAGGGGGAGGGAGGAATTATTTCTGCCTATTCACAGCATTTATATTTAGGTTCATTGTTTCTTTAATCCTCAAAACCATGGACAATAGTGGCGCTGTTTTGTTTTTTGTTTGTTTTTTTAACATGCAAATTTCCTTTTTACAGCTGAAATGAAAAAGGCATTGACACCTGCTGCAGAGAGCCATCCGATAAGGTATTATTGACCCTTTAAATGGCTTTGCAACATTGACTTACGATATGAAGCCAAACTGCAATCTTCTCCGAAAAGGAAATATTTCCATTTGCAGACAGCTGTGTTATAGATCTTGCCACTTGTCCGTGTATTTTTGCATTAGCAATGATAAGACACTAAGAAGATTTTTAATTCCAAGGATACTTTTTTGGCAGCTACAGTTGCAACTCTTACGTTGGATTATCCTATAGGGTATTATTATACGTCTTGATGGGCAGAATATCAGAACTTGGCGTTTTCCATTTTTTTATGAGAAATATTTGTTCTATTTTTTTTCAATTAGTTGTAACTTTAGGAGTGAGATGTCCTACAGCTTGAAATATTGAGTTGGCTGAAGACGCCCCACTGTTTTGCTAAAAATTCCCTCGTTAATTTACTTATCTGATCATGCTCCATAGACATCTGCCTATGATAAGCATCTTGCTCTTTGGCCAAGAAGTCAGCAGTAGAGATGATCGAACCTGAAGTTCGGTTTTCGGTATGAACTCATACTTTTCCAAAAAAAAAACAAAGTTCGGTTTCGGAGTTCAAGTGCTTTACAGATGCAAACCACTCACGCGAGTGTCACTGTGCTTGGCCCAGTGCGAGCCACTTGGAGTGTTTGATTGGCTCGCACTAGAAGTAATAACAGCATGATCAGATGTAGTGTGCACCAAAAGAATGAAAAAAATCCCACCCACCTGCCCCTGGAAGTGATCTGTTTATGATTGGTTGCATGTGGGTGGAGACCCAAACGGCCAATCAATGACTTTCATTTCATGAAATTCAGGTCACGTCCGGGTCCAATATCGAATTTTAAAAAAGTTCAGCTGGACTAGCAAAACTGGAACTTCCATGTATCCGCTCATCTCTATTCAGCACCACACCCTATTTAAACTCCCAAGAAAGTTTATATAGAGTGTGAAAGCTCTTAAAAAAAATAGCATATTGGATGAATAAGATAAGTAGATAACAATGCCTATATATCGAAAATTGCATCTCGGATTAAAAAAAGAATATTCACAGGAGCTGAGAGGTGGATGTGGAAAGTGCCACTGTTATAAATAGTGGCGATTTAAATAAATGCTACACAGGAAAGACGTAGAAAGTGTTAGGCTACTTTCACACATCAGTTTTCTTCCATCAGGCACAAACCGGAAAAAAATGGATAAAACAGATCCGGCGCCGAATCCGTTTTATCCCCAATGATTTGTATTAGCGCCGGATTGTGCTGGATGGCATTGCGTTGCATCCGGCTTTTGCCGAATCCGGCGTAATTGACTAATGCGGCGGACGGATGGAACGTCTCTTGTAATGTTTTTTGTCTCTGCCAAAAAAAACCACATCGCGCCGGATCTGGCACGATACGGCGTGATTAACAATGGAAGCCCATGGACGCCGTAATGCGGCAAAAACCAGAAGTTCCAGACGGATCTGTTTTTTTTAAACTGAGCATGCTCCAATTTATTGTAAATAACAGATTCGGCAAAAAAACGGACAAAACGGATGCAAAAATGGATGCGCCGGATCCCTTTTTTGACGGATCCGGTATACCGGATCAGTAAAAAAAAAAAAAAAAGGGTCCGGCGCATCCATTTTTTCATATTTTGCACCGAATCCGTTGCATCAGGCACACGCCGGATTGTGCCTGATGCCAAAAACCTGATGTTTGAAAGTAGCCTTAGTGCTATTCAGCCACTGATATGACAAAACAAATTGGAGGACAATCACCGGGCAATATAAAATATTAATATAGGTAGTTTATTATACGGCACATGTCCACTAGGTCACTGACTGGACAGGGCATCAACACTACATGGGAAATTAGGCAGTGGCACAGGAGTAGCATGGGTAAGTAATGGGTATTTGATTTTAGAATATTCCCTAACTTGGGACAACTTTTGTAAAATTCCAGAAATCTCTTTAGCGGTCAATCAACAGTAGGATTTGACCACTTTTATCCCACTCAATGAATAGAAGGCAGCCTCCACCTTTATATTGTCAATGGGGTCCCCAATGAATCATATCACGACCCCCTTAAATGCTCCTCCAGCCTAGTTTGCACGTGCCTTTGAAACTTGTTTTTTGATTGCTGTCATGTCTATTTACCACAAGACGGGTAAAATTTATATTGATGTTCTAGGACCTATGCAGCCATACGATCAGTTTCAGAAGAAAAATCGTTGTGACATATCTTAAAAAGAATCTCCATAATTTACCACCTATTTCTATATGAATAGGTCCAACAGTTTTGATTTTCTGATACGGAGCTCCAAACCTACTGCACAGACATCTATAGAAATGACATGATAACATTTTGCCTGCATGGAGCCACCACTAGAGGGAGCTTAGGACCCTACTGCATACTGATTTTATTATACTGTTTTGTCCACTTTGGAAATATAGGAAGAATGGAAGAAAAATGATCAGAATGGTTCATAGACTTTCCGATGCTTTCAGGATCCTTCTTTGGTTCCTACTTTCTGGTTCATCCCAACAAATAAGAAATGATCTTATACCCAATATTTGGCAGTATACGTCTGAGTTGAACTAGAACATAAGTGGTTAAGTTCCTTCGGGAGAGTATCACTTCTATTTTTATGCATTTTTTTAAGTTCTGAACTAGAAAATCCCTGCAGTATAGAAATAGTATGCAGAAAGCTCCTAAGCACCCTCTAGTGGTAGCTAGGAGAACTCAGAAATTAATCTTTTAGCGCTACGTCTACGCAGGTGTTTTAGAGCTTTGTATCTGTAAAACAGGGCTCAGATCACTTCAAACATCTATTAAGAAATGATTTAGTTCAGCATTCTGGGCCAAAAAATGCAGCGTTAAGAGGTAAACTTTCCCTTTAAATGACTATAAAATGTCACGTCGTCGACCCCTTATGACCACCTTACTATAGGAACATGGGCACGAAACAGTGACAAACGTATAGACGTATAAAACTTTCATTTTTAAGGTCACTATCTATTATTGCTACTACTCACTTCTTCTCCTCGGAGGGAATACAATACAGAACTCCGCAGGACGCTTGGGAGAGAAATGTTTTGGAAAGATGCCCTGGCTAGCATATAGCTAAGATCAAGCGATCAATAAAAATATCTGTTCCAAATAGCAATGTCTCCAGCTCAAGCTATTTTAATAATGGTTCCTTGCAATAGTGGTGCTAATTTAATGTTAACTCTTTACCACCCGTTCAATAAACCTTACAGATCCCTCTGAAGTTGCTTTATGTAGGTCATTATGGGATATTTAATGTATCTAGAGTCCTACAACTTCAATGTTTATAGAACGCAGTTGTGAACTTGATATAGAGAAACAGAACCCAATTAAATCAATATTATGAAAACTAGTCATTCTTACACAACGTTAGCCATAAAAAACACTAACTAGGTCTAAAGCGTAGTGACGAGTATCGTATTAGTTTTGTGCATTTTCCTAATGATGCTGATAAGGCTGTGGTGTTCTATTTATTTAGTACAGCTAAATGTGTAATAGCGAAAAGTCCAACTGGATTCCCCTGATATGAGAATAGGGGTTCCAAAGTTGTCTGTGTGAATGGCGCACTAGTGAGCATGTGCGACCTCTGTTGGTCACACATGCTCTGTACTGTACTGCTGTACTGCTCTCCTTTGGTTCACCCTGTTATCAGGATCAGTGATGGTCTTAGCAACCATACATTTATCATCATCTATCCTAAAGGCTGCTTTACACGCAGCGATATCGCTAGCGATGTCGCTGGTGAAAGCACCCGTCCCCATCAGTTGTGCGTCACGGGCAAATCGCTGCCAGTGGCGCACAACATCGCTAGGACCCGTCACACATACTTACCTGCCTAGCGACATCGCTGTGGCCGGCGTACAGCCTGTTTTCTAAGGGGGAGGTTCATTCGGCATCACAGCGGCGTCACTAAGCGGCCGCCCAATAGAAGTGGAGGGGCGGAGATGAGCGGCCGGAACATCCCGCCCACCTCCTTCATTCCTCATTGCCGGCGGCTGCAGGTACGATGTTGTTCCTCGTTCCTGCGGTGTCACACATAGCGATGTGTGCTGCCGCGGGAACGACGAACAACCTGCGTGCTGCAACAGCAACAATTTTTGGGATTAGAACGACGTGTCAACGATCAACGATCAGGTGAGTAATTTTGATCGTTAGCGGTCGTTCGTGCGTTTCACACGCAACGTCGTCGCTAACGTGGCCGGATGTGCGTCACGAATTCCATGACCCCAACGACATCTCGTTAGCGATGTCATTGCGTGTATTTAGTCTTGATTAATCAGAACCTTAAGCCTGTTTTACACGTTGCAATTTCGTATACGATATCATATGCGATTTGCAACGCCCCCATCGTATGTGCAGCACGTTTAATTTGTTGAACGTGCTGCACAAACGATTAACCCCCGTCACACGTACTTACCTGTCCATACGACCTCGATGTGGCCGGCGAACGTCCACTTCCTGGAGTGGGAGGGATGTTCGGCGTCACATCGACGTCACGCGGCAGTCGGCCAATAGAAGCGGAGGGGCGGAGATGACGTACATCCTGCCCACCTCTTTCCTTCCGCATTGCCGGCTGGAGCCGCGGGAGGCAGGTAAGATCTGTTCAATGTTCCCGGGGTGTCACACACTGCGATGTGTGCTGCCTCGGGAACATTGAACAACCCGACGTGCAATTCTTCAGGATTCAACGACGTGTATGCGATGAACGTTTTAACGTTCAATCGCAATCGCACGTAGATGTTACATGCTGCAATGTACCTTACGATGCCGGATGTGCGTCACTTACGACGTGACCCCGCCGACACATCGTAAGATATATTGTAGCGTGTAAAGCGGGCTTTAGTGTCTCTTTATTTATTTATCCTGCTCTATGAAAAAATTGTAGTACATATGGATCAATTGTTAATATCTGCTCTTACTGATAGTTTGTCAACCAGTTTGCCAGACTTCCAAATGGAGAATCTGCCAAATTATGCGGTAATAACCACTGATTGCTCATTCTGCTACATAACTAGTCAAAGGCAGCCCCATGAAACCGCTAACTGGAAGCCATATTGGTTGTGTCCAAGCTTTCCCAGAAAATGATAAAGAAATATTATAAATATAGAAAGTGTTGAACAGAATAAATAGCATCTTGATGCATAAGAACCACGTATACCAAACAATCATGGAGGCTGTTGAGTTCAGGTCAAGAAGTGCCGTGAACGGTCCTAACATTGTGACGAGTACTCAGACCATGATCTGTAAAATCGGCCTAATGGGGAGAAGTCATCTCCTCGATGGGTGGAGTGCTTGACATACAGGTCCAGACTATAAATTAATTGATACACGGCCAATGATAAAGGGGCCCCTAATGAACTGAGCCCATCTGCCACTCTATACAGCGATTGTTTGTTATCTCAGTACACGGTAATCTATCAATCAAATCTTAGGACATGTTACTTCAACACAATTTGGCATTCAAATATTTGAAATTCTGGTTACATTTTATTTCCCCTTCCAAAAACTGCTTATTTTAAGGCTTTTGACATTAAAAAGAGGGTATCATACCTTCACTTGCATGTCGGTCTCTGAAAACACTTTTGGGGTGAATGCTAAATCCTTCAATATCCTGCACCGAAGACGCTCGTCTCATGCTACAAATGCTTTCTTTTGACCGTGAGTGAGACACGTGAGACCCCGCATGCATCACGTCCGGAAATAGCTGGTCCCATTGTCGTTTCGGTGAGGAATGGTCCAGAGGTCCAGTTATATTAACCAAAGGTGAACACTTGTTTGAGTCGATCAGTGCTTTTGTGTCATCAGCTTCTGATGGGCTGCAACTTTCCTTCGTAGGGGATTTAAAGTGCTTCATGGCCATGGAGTCATCACTGTGCTTGGAAGAGTCCACGATGACGGCATCAGGATCTTCCTGCGGTAAGGACTGTTTTCTGTAGTTTATAAGTCTCAGTGAAGGTAACCGGAATCCAAACAATTTACCTGAAAGACAGATTTTATGTAAGTATGAAAAAGATCCCATCTTTTTTGATGAAAATTAAAAGTCACAGGCATTAATCCGCAGATTGATTAATTTATACCCTTTTTGCATGAACACCGATGGTTGTCTTGTATGTAAAATTGAATTGTAAAACAAACTTATATATCATAATAAAATAATTATAGTAAATATAACATATATACCGTATATATATATATATATATATATATATATATATATATAAAAATAATGAATACATAGTAAATATATAATAATTGATTAATAATAATTAATAAAAATAATAATTGATAACTAATAATGAATAAATAATATAAAAAGAATAATAAATTAAACTAAAAGAAATCATGATTTCAATTGAAACCATGCACTGCTCAAACTAGTTGGACAACCCCTTCTCATTCCCGTTGTTCGCCCCCATAAAAATAAATAAGCCTTTACTCACCTCCGGTGCAGCCACGTGACATTGTTATGACACACAAGCCTCACAACCAATCAGTGCCGGCTTCCTTCTCCCCGCTTTCGGACATTTGGGCAGAAAGTCAGTGCAATGCTTACATCCTGTCCGAAGGCAGAGAGAAGGAAGCCAGAGCTGATTGGTTGTGGGGCCAGCATGTCATAACAATATTACATGGGCCCGGAACGTGGCTTTAGACACCGCTGGAACCGCAGATGCACTGGAGGTGAGTATAGGATTATATATTTTTATGGGGGCGAACAAGGAATGAGTAGAGGATGTCCAACTAGTGTACCACTCCTTTAAAAAGGAACCAGTCATCTAATTCATGCTGCTTGAACCACTGGCAGCACAAGTGGTGCACAATTGCAGCAGTGCATGCGCTGCCCAGTGTAAAGGCCACTTTACACGCAACGACATTGCTAAAGAGATGTCGTTGGGGTCACGGAATTCGTGACACACATCCGGCCTCGTTAGCGACGTCGTTGCGTGTGAATCGCACGAACGACCATTAACGATCAAAATTACTTACCTTATCGTTGATCGTTGATGAGTCGTTCTAATCCCAATTATCGTTGCTGTTGCAGGACGCAGGTTGTTCGTCGTTCCTGCGGCAGCACACATAGCTATGTGTGACACCGCAGGAACGAGGAACATCACCGTACCTGCGGCCGCCGGCAATGAGGAAGAAAGGAGGTGGGCGGAATGTTCGGCCCACTCATCTCTGCCCCTCCGCTTCTATTGGGCGGCCGCTTAGTGATGCCGCTGTGACGCCGCACGAACCGCCCCCTTCTTAGAAAGTAAGTATGTGTGACAGGTGTAAGCGATGTTGTGCGCCACGGGCAGCAATTTGCCCATGACGCACAACCGACGGGGGCGGGTACGCTCGCTAGCGATATCGCTGCATGTAAAGTGCCCTTTAGAGAAGACATACTTTAAAAAGATGTCCAGGGACCAGGAATCTCTGATGACTAGTCCACATGTGACCTAGCAATACACATAGAGACATGCAGACCTTCTACTACTCCTAAAGTCTCAGTGACTGGATATGGCATTCAATTTTTCACTAACCAACTTCACTCCGTGATATTTGATTTTGTATTATTTCTGATTTTGATGTCTCAGCTTTAAAGGAGTTGTCCGGCCATGGGGTACAAGTCTGCATTTACTTTATGTGACTGCAGACTTGTGAGTCCTCACAGCGTGTATTATGCTCGCTGTTAGAATTTTCCAGTGCCAGGAGTAGGCGATCATGTGTATGCAACTTGAATACTTCTGGTCAAATTCAGACTATAAATATCTGGCCTCACTCAATTCATTGCCATTGATCAAGACCACGCACATCTAGTTGGCACATGACCACATGCAGCTCGCCAGCTGACGGCACCAGAGAATCCTGACAGTGTGCGCACTATGAGTATTCGTAAGTCTGTAGTTACATAGTGTGACTTCAGACTTGTATCCTAAGATCGGACAACCCTTTTAATACATGCATATGCTTTATTCTACTACAAAACTGCACTTCATGTTGTATGGTACTTGTATATTTTTTTTTCATTGGCCAGGAACCCTTGTTTATTGGAGATAGGGGATATTTCTGACTAGTTATTATAGGGAGTCAGTTTGGATTATTGTGTACAGCACAACTGTACTTTTTTAACTGTTTTTAACCATTGTGTTGTTTTCTTGTGTTTTGCATTGAAGCTTTAATGTAATTTTCACGATACCCACTAGTGTGCACTGCTATTGTTCTTATAGATCTTGGCCTTTTATAATAGTATACACTACTCACAAAAAGGTAGGGATATTTGTCTTTCAGGTGAAATTTCAGAATGATTCTAAAATGCCCTCTAACCTTTTCAGGCAACTAAATGTGACTGTCTCTAATCTTGTGATTGCACATGTCCAACTGTTCAATGTTTCAGGTTTTTTTGCACAACTTGCTGTTCTCTAACAAGGAACTTAATGGCAAAATTCACAACAGGTGTTTTAATCCATAAACCGCTCAATAAATTTTGGGGTTCGATTAGAATTGGTGTTTTAACAGTCCTCCCTGTTATGCTGTTCATATTTTGACATCATGATACCAAGACAACACCTAACAATAGATCAGCAGTACCACACCATTGTAAGGCTTCAAGCAGGATGTTCCCAGATGGAAGTGTCCACTGAGCTTACAGTTTCACAGAGTGTCACTAGCAGGTTGTACAGAGACATAGAGAGACTGGAAGAGTCACAGAAAGGTAGAGAAGTGGACATCCTTTGGCCACATCCCACACTGACTGTTTCATTGGAACAATACCTTTGAAACCAGATGATTAATGCCACATAAATCCAGGCACATTTCTGGCAGGTGAGAGGCACCCAAGTGTCATGTCAGTCCATTCTAAACCATTTACATCAGTGTGGTTTGCGTGCTAGACGACCTGCAAGGGTACCTATCCACACCACCAGGCACAGGCATCATCATTATGCTGGATAAAGGGACCAGTGGGCCTCAGTGCTCGTCACTGATGAAAGTCGATTCATGCTGAGCAGAAATTATGGCCACCAATGATGTTGGAGATATCAAGGAGAGTGCTGTGCATTAGCCACTGCTGTCACCAGGTGGTGGTGTTACAGTGTGGGCATTTGTATCTTGTCAATACAGAATGACCCATTACTTTGTGAATGGTGCAGTGACAGCCCCTACTACTGGAATAACTTCATTAATCCAGCCATTGTGCCTCTGTATGAACAGCACAGGCCTAATTTAATCTTCATGGAGGACAATGCTCCAGCTCATTGAGGTCGCATCATTAGGGAATGGCTTCTGTAGACTGGGGGGACCTCAAATGGAGCGGCTCCACTTTCTCCAGACCTGAATCCTACAGTAAACCTAAGAAATCAGCTGAGTCACCATGTAGAGGTCGTAACTCTGTACTCCAAAGCCTCAATGACCTGATAGCCACCCTTCAAGAAGACAGACAATAGCTCCACTAGTGACCAGCAGGAGACGTCGTTGTCAGCTGTAATTGATGCTCAAGGCCACAGGACAAGTTATTGAGACACTGATATTTTGGGGGTATATCTACTACTGATGTTGACTTTTGTTTCAATAAATTGCATGAGATGAGGAAATCACCATTGCTGCTGCTACTTAAATTTCAGACTGTCCTGATAAAATATCATTCTGGCGTGGAATTTTTTTGCTTTAAATAAATTTTATCTGAGAGTCAAATATCAATAATCAATAACTTTTTGTAAGTAGTGTACGTGTTTGGCTATGCGAGTATTTGAGTATACAGGACCTAGAGATTGTGTTGATTGTGCCGGTTGATTTGCTACATATCGGATGACAAATTAGATGCATGTTCACAATGGCGTCTTTCTCTCCACTCGCTTAGACTGACAGGTCTCTCCCTATGTGTGTCTACAGAAAGACTTGTCAGTTAAAGGGATTGGGTCAAGGAAACCCCACCAGGAATTTTCCTTGGATTAGTCACCTGAGAAACATATTCCTGGACCGCTTCTTAGAGGTTACCTGTCAGCAGATTTAGGGCCTATAAGCTGCGGCCACCACCAGTGGTCTCTTGTATATAGCATTCTAACATACTGTATATAAGAGCCCAGGCCGCTGTGTAGAACGTAAAAATCACTTTACAATATTTACGTAAACGGTCGCTGCGGTGGAGTTGGGTCATATGGGAGTCTCCGTTCTCAGTTGCCGGTGGCTCCTCTTTCGGCCATCTTCGTCCTCCTTCTGAAGCCTGTGTGCATGACGTGTCCACAATTGCCGGTCCCGCATAGGCGCACTAAAATACTTTGATCTGGCCTGCTCAGGACAGATCAAAGTGCACCTTCGCAGGACCTCAATGCCGGCGAGTGTGGATGACGTAGGAAGCGTCATGCACCCTGGCTTCAGAAGAAGGATGACGAAGATGGCCAAAAGAGGAGGCGCCGGCACCGGAAACGCCCATATGACCCAACTCCACTACAGCGACCATTTAACTGTTTTTTATGTTCTACACAGCGGCCTGGGCTCTTATATACAGCATGTTAGAATGCTGTATATAAGAGCCCACTGGTGTTGGCTGTAGCTTATAGTCACCAAATCTGGTGACAGGTCCCTTTAAAGTAATGTAGCATTGCAGACTAAAATATACACAACTGCAATAGCACAGCTAGTATCTGAATCATGGTGCCCTTGGTTCAGGCCGCATGGATCAGATGACAGATCCCTCTAATTTACATGCTGAGTCCACATTTTACCGCCCTTGGATCTTTCCCCCCATTTTCTAGTGCACTATATGGAAAAAATAATACTTTCATTCAAAAGTAAAACTCGTCCAGCAAAAGAAAAAAAAACTTCATATAATTATGACAGAAAAATAAGAAAGTTATCGCTCTTGGAAGAAGTGCAGGAAGAAACTAAAACAGAAAAACGGAAAATCGCCGGATGGTAAAGGGGTTAAAGGGGTAATATAAAGAAATGATAGCATACCTCTGAAATGTTTACTTCCCATCATGCGATTATTTTATACCCCAGCCTATGATATTCCAGGATCCCCAAATTTTTTAAAAATACCCCTAACTAAATCTGCAGGACTGTTTTATAGATTTGCATGAAAAGGGGTACTTCTTAGGAATGGTAATAGGTGTAAAGGGTTTATTTGGGATTAAAGGTTGGGAGGTATAAAGTCAGGGTTGGTGCACCAGGAGACGTGATCTTCAAATTATGCATCTGACTATACAGGTTTATTCAGATTGTCTCTTCAGGGAGTAAGTAGACGAACGCTAATGTCACCTATTGGAAGTAGCAATCCTAAAAGTCAAAAGTGGCCCTTTAACAAGAATTTTCATATGACCTAGGATTTATGCCAGATCAGAACCTCAACTTGCAGACACGGTGTTTCGGGGTGATTGTCCCTCGTCAGTGCAAAGTATGAGATCTGATCTGGCTGAATGAGAAGCTATAGTGGGGTCTAAGGGGAAAACCTTTCTCCTTCCTCCTATACAGATTGATTCATAGAAGTAGATGACAGTACGGACCCCAGTGACTATGGCTCATGGTATGTTGCCTCTTGGGCTCTTCCACACATGAAGGAATACTGGATGTGAGGATGTAGTGTATGTATTGATGTATTGATGTAACTGTTTTGTTCCGGTGTAAACTCACATTCAATGTAATGAAGTATTGGTCTAATCAATCATCTTCCAGCCGCGGTAACACACTGTAATATGAGGCAGATTAGTCACAATCCTCCATGCATTTAATTCATGCCAGAAGAGCACACTAGTATGTAAAAGCATACTGAGAAACCTATATCTGGAGCGACCATGTGGACAGCAATTTACAAATGTTATTCTATAAAAAAAAAAGATTCCAAATTGCACAAGGTTGTAAATACCCCATGGATGGAAATAGAAGAGAGAACCAATGGCCTCACCTAGGCTAGGGCTACATGGCAAATTTGGTGCCGCTGCTACATGAATGGAGTTGCATTATGACTCTTGCACCGTGACAAACAAGTCACTAAAAATCTAACTGAGTCTGATTTTTTACTTGCTTCTTGCACAAGTATAGCTATTGCAATGAAACCCCATTCATTTCTATAGCATTGCGATATTGCCGCGGTGCCAATACTGACTTTTTCTGATCCTCCGTATCACTCAATACCATAAAACTAGAAATTCTCTCTTCAGGGAGGAAGAAGACAAACTCTAGCGCCACCTATTGGCAGTAGCAATCCTAAAAGTCAAAAGTGGCTCTTTAACAAGCCTTTTCATATGACTTAGGGGTACTTTGCACGCTGCGACATCGCTAGCTGACGCTGCGATGCCGAGCGCGATAGTCCCCCGTCGCAGATGCGATATCTTGTGATAGCTGCCGTGGCGAACATTAACGCTACGGCAGCTTCACACGCACTTACCTGCCCTGCGACGTCGCTCTGGCCGGCGACCCACCTCCTTCCTAAGGGGGTGGGTCGTGCGACGTCACAGCGATGTCACACGGCAGGCGGCCAATAGAATCGGAAGGGGCGGAGATGAGCGGGATGTAAACATTCCGTCCACTTTCTTCCTTCCGCATAGCCGGTGGAGGCAGGTAAGGAAATGTTCCTCGCTCCTGCGGCTTCACACACAGCGATGTGTGCTGCCGCAGGAACGAGGAACAACATTGTATCTCCTATTGGTGCGACATTATGGAAATGTCCGACACTACACAGATCACCGATTTACGACGCTTTTGCGATCATTTATCGGTGCATCTTGGCTTTACACGTTGCGACGTCGTTACTGACGCCGGATGTGCGTCACTTTCGATTTGACCCCGACGATATCGCAGTAGCGATGTCGCAACGTGCAAAGTACCCCTTAGGATTTATGCCATATCAGAACCTCAATTTGCAGAAAGGCTGTTTCGAGGTGATTGTCCCTCGTTAGTGAAAAGTATGAGATCTGATCTGGCTGTATGAGAAGCTAAGATGGGTTCTTAGGGGAAAGTTTTTCTCCTTGTGGAGACTGACAAACCAATACAGCATGCCAGTGGTGAGGAGACTTATACTGGCAATGCTGCAAGCCTAACCTGTGCAATAATCATGCTTTCTAATCAGCATCCTGATATGCCACACCTGTGAGGTGGATGGTATGGAGACATAAAGGACAGTGGATGCTCTCGTCCGCTGGCCTGGCTGTCTTCAGAAAGACTGCACAGACCAGGACTCATCCCACTGAACGCCCGCACTCCTTCCTCATGGGCAGAATACTAACAGATAATAGGGCTCCGGGCAGTCTGACACAAAACAGTGGCTAACTTATCTTCATTTGCTGAACAAAGGAACAATACGTCTGGCCTAATTAAGAACAGTTCACAAACCACACAAGTGGCCAGATGCTGAGTTGTCACAGATGGATTATCTCAGCAAAGGATAAGTGCTCACTAACATAGAATTAGATAATTTTGTGAACAATATTTTAGAAAAAAGGGCTTTTATGCATAGTAAAAAAGTCTATGTTCATGAAAAGCTCAAAAAAGTTCACCTCATGAAAAATGGGAGCAAAATAAAAGTGTTAAGTTCATATTTTTGTTTAGTATACATCTTCAAAAACTTGTTATCTAATATAATAATAATAAAAATAATAATAATATGTATTCATTTAAATAGCGCTATTAATTTCACAACGCTTTACATGCATTGTTATATTGTTATACATATTATTTTAGGGAATTATATTTAAGGAATAACTTGCTGGTCACCTCATCTGGTAGTCCCAAAAAGTCTAAAAAAAATCCCCTGTGGCCAGTGTAAAAATGACAAGATTTTTATTGCTTACCTTTAATACAGATTTTGAAAAAATAATTGCCAAAAAAAGTACACCCAACTGTAAATGATAACAGCACATGCCCGTTGCCATCTACAGGCAAGAAGTAAAGAATATGAATAAGACCTTCCTCACATCCCTGCAGGCATATTAACAAAATTGCTCCTAATTGCAATCCCAATAATACCTGTATAACCTTCATAATGCAATTCTCTAATATAATATTGAAAAGGGAACTTGCCTTTAAGTGGAAGTATAAAGGGAAGGGCGGGGGCGCTGTGACCACCTCATTTATTCTCATTAGGAGATTGTCACCATTAATATATGACAAATAGTCCTATAATTGGTGTGAACAGTAAAGGCTACTTTACACACTGCGATATCGGTCCCGATATCGCTAGTGTGGGTACCCGCCCCCATCTGTTGCGCGACACGGGCAAATCGCTGCCCATGTCGCACAACAGCCGTCACACATACATACCTGTCCGGCGACGTCGCTGTGACGGGCAAACCGCCTCCTTTCTAAGGGGGCGGTCTGTGTGGCGTCACAGCGACGTCACTGAACCGCCGCCCAATAGCAGCGGAGGGGCGGAGATGAGTGGGACGTAACATCCCGCCCACCTCCTTCCTTCCTCATAGCGGCCGGGAGGCAGGTAAGGGGAGCTTCCTCGTTCCTGCGGCGTCACACGCAGCGATGTGTGCTGCCGCAGGAACGAGGAACAACCTCGCTACTGCTGCAGTAACGAGATTTGAGAATGGACCCCCATGTCGCCGATTAGCGATTTTGCACGTTTTTGCAACGATGCAAAATCGCTTATCGGTGTCACACGCAACGGCATCGCTAATACGGCCGGATGTGCGTCACGAATTCCGTGACACCAACGACTCCGCATTAGCGATGTCGTAGCGTGTAAAGCCCGCTTTAGAATCATATGAATGCAGAAGTAAAAACCTGACCAGGTAACACAAGGGTAAACTAAAGGCCGCTTTACACACAACGATCTCGTTAGCGATGTGACACACCCAGATCGTTGCTACGATTTGCCGAGATCGCTCATAGGTCGTTTTGTAGCGGTCACACAGACCCATCTAACAAACGGGGCTACATCGTTCAGCAATATATTGTTTGACCAAGGCGGTCGTGTGGACACCGTCACACAGCATTCCTCCCAACGAGTCCGGCAACGACAGAGGCGTATAATTGTCCATAGCATACACCCTGGCGTGACACCAATCAGAGCGGAGGAGGCGTGGAGCATTGCTCGTAACTGCACGCCCGCGTCGCTGATGACGGACGCACTAATGATGTTGTTTATCGTTGGCAGGGTGTCAAACGTAGCGATATGTCTTCTGCGTTCGCAACGACGAACAATATTTTGAAAATGAACGATGTGTCAACGATCAACGATTTTCGCTAGTTTTGCAATCGTTCGGAGTTGCTCGTAGTTGTCACACGCAACGACGTCGCTAACGACGACGGAAGTGCGTCATGAAAACTGTGTCCCCAACGACATATCGTCAGATAAATCGTAGCACGTAACGGGGCCTTTAGGCTCTGTTTACACTGATCCAGGCTCTGAGCTCAGAGAACACTTCTGGAATCTATAATCCAATGTGTCCATAGAACTGTTCAATGTATGGCAAAAAAAAAAAAAAAAATTTAAAGTTTTCATTTCATTTCATTGAAGTTATGAGATACATAAAATGAGAAAATAAAAACAATTTCAATGTACTTAAAGAAACAGACGGAGGAAGGAGAGAAAGCCTTGACCATGGTGGAATATGATTATCCAAAATATCTTGACACGTTGAACCATTCGAATTTCGGCTCACTAGACAACCTAATACAACCTCTGAAAATCAAGACCCTATCATTGTCCCTCTTCTACCAAACCTTGGTCTTCTACACGGTTGCCTTGTGTCCAACTTTTCTCTGGCATTTGCCAAACCCAGGCGCCTCCATCAGGTGCCAGATGGAGACGTGTGATCCATCACTGCACAGGACGCATTTACACTGCTCCAAAGTCCAGTGTTGAAGGCTTCACAAAACTCCATCCAACGTTGGGATTGTGCTTGGTGATGTATGGTGTGCATTATGCTACTTGGTCAGTGAAACCCAAGCCATGAGGCTTCAGGCGCAAAGTTTTTCTGCTAATGTTAAAGGACAGATGGTATTTACATGCAGATTATTTATATATATATATATATATATATATATATATATATAGATATATATATATTATATATATATATATACATATATAATATGTGTGTGTGTGTGTATATTTATATATATATATATATATATATATATATATATATATATATATATATATATATATATATATAAAATCTTGTATATACTTGTATATTATTTTAAACATATATAAACATGTATAAACACCATGCGGAGCTGCCGCCCCACCACCGTGCGGAGCTGCCACACAGCCTACACCCCACCTACTGTCTCCTCCCCAAAATCCTTTAGAATGTAAGCCCACAAGGGCAGGGCCTTCTTCCCTCTGTACTAGTCTGTCTATTGTAACTTGTATATGTATTCTGTATGTAACCCCTTCTCATGAACAGCACCATGGAATTAATGGTGCTCTATAAATAATAATAATAATAATAATAATTAATAATAATTGGAAGTGCAGGTATAGGAAGAAAATGAACTTATAGTCTCCCTGCAGCTGCTGGCTTCCAGTCACCTGTGTAGTGCTGGGATAGTGATCAGTCAAATTCAGCACTCCACTTGCAATTAGACAACTAAAATGGTATTTACATGCAAATTACAACTATGGCTGCAAGTAAATACTTTTTTTTTTTTTTTTGCTGACAAGTTCCCTTTAGGCTATGTGCACACGTTGCGTTTTTTTCAGCGCGGAAAAAAACGCACCCTCTGGCAGAGGGGAGAATTGTAAACAATGCGTTTTGGAAAAAAACGCATCAAAAACGCATGTGTTTTTCGTGCGTTTTTAATGCGTTTTCTTTAGGTGCGTTTTTGACCACATGATCCAGTGACAGTGCCACAGTACATCCAGTACACAGTGCCAGCCTTCCTGCAGAGATGTGAGTGTTGTCCACGGGAGAACGCAGCTGCCCATGCCCACGATTTGGGTTCAGGCTGCTGTGGAGCTCCATGCTACCTGCAGAGAACACTCTTGTCTCCGCAGCATATATTTACATGCTGATGCTCGGGAAGCTGCGCCACAGGTCAGTTTATGCTGCGGAGAAGAGAAGCAAAGTGGGCACGGGATTTCTAAAATTCCTTCCACTGTGCCTCTACTGCACAACGCAGCGTTATGGACCCAGGGAAAACACTCTGCGCCCATAACGCTGCAAACCCTCATTGTGGGCACACAGCCTAAAATGGATGTCAAACATATATAACGTCTCACCCCCCCCCTGCATATTCTAAGCTAGCCTTGTATTTAGCCCCAAAAAAAAATAATTAAAATAAATGACATGGGGTCCCCCCTATTTTTGATAGCCAGTCAGGGTAACGCAGACAGCTGTAGCCTGCAAACCACAGCTGACAGCTTCATCTTGTCTGGTGATCAATTTGGAGGGCTCCCCAAGCTGTTTTTTTTATTTCTAAATAATTAAAAAAAAAACAAAAAAAACCCCGTGGGTTCCCCCCCCAAATTAGATCACCAGCCAAGGTGAAGCTGACAGCTGGGGTCTGGTATTCTCAGGATGGGAAGAGCCATGGTTATTGGACTCTTCCCAGCTTAAAAATAGCAGGCCACAGCCGCCCCAGAAGTGGCGCATCCATTAAATGCGCCAATCCTGGCGCTTCGCCCCAACTCATCCCGCGCCCTGGTGCGGTGGCAAACGGGGTAATATATGGGGTTGATACCAGATGTGTAATGTCACCTGGCATCAAGCCCAGCAATTAGTAATGTCACGGCGTCTATTTGATACCAGACATAACTAATTGACAGTAATAGCAAAAAAAATTGACAACCAAAAAAAAATTTATTTGAAAAAACACTCCCCAAAAACATATCCTCTTTCACCAATTTATTGAAAAGAAAAAAAATTGGGTCCGCAGTATCCATTTTTGACGTCCCACGTCGCCTCTGGACCTTCTAGAATATGGGGGGCACGCTCAGGGAACGTGTCCCCCATTTTCTAGTAGTGCAGACCCTCCATTTGAGGAGAGTGGGTGCAAAGAATATGCACCCACTCTCCCCGGGTCACAGCTGCACAGTGCCGAGCAGCAGCCAGCAGCCAGCGCAGCTCACACTGAACACAGGAAGCCGTCAGCTGCTCGGCACATGTGACCGGCGCACACTGTGAAGGAGGAGGGGGCTGCGGGGGATCAGCACTGTGACAGGTACGGGGGTTACCGGGGGACACCGGAGGACACCGGGGGGAATAGGGGGTGACCTGGCAGGGCCTGGGGAGCAGTTTTCTGTCGCATGTGTTATTGCACATGCGACAGGAGTAGGGCGGCCGGTGCGCTGCTGTGTGCGCGGCCATGTTGGATTTTCGGGAGGGGTGTCAGGGGTCGGGGCAGGCACTTTGGCGACACCGGGGGCTTTCCTGAACTTTGCCAGGAAGTGAGGTCAACAGGAAACCTCTTGACCTCACTTCCAAGTAAATGCCTGCGTTCTGTATGCCGACAAAGCCCGCGGACCGCAACAAAAAAGCAGCGAACTGCGTTGTAGCTGCGTTCTGACCCGCATTATTGATTTCAATGGGGGAGAGAACGCAGCCACAACGCACAAAAGAAGTGACATGCTGCTTTTCTTTCCGCACCGATTTTTGGCATCCAAAACGCTGCGTTTAGAAACGCAGCGTGTGCATTGATTTTTCGGCTTTCTCATACACTTTGCTGGGAAAGCTGAACGCATGCAATTTGCCACTGAAACGCTGCGGTTCTAAACGCGTTTCCGCGGTAAAAAACGTAACGTGTGCACACAGCCTTAGGCGGGATTTGCACACTACGACATCGCAGGTGCGATGTCGGTGGGGTCAAATTGAAAATGACGCACATCCGGCATCGCATGCGACATCGTAGTGTGTAAAGCCTAGATGATACGATTAACGAGCGCAAAAGCGTCGTAATCGTATCATCCATAATTACACTGACGCGACGGTACGATGTTGTTCCTCTCTCCTGCGGCAGCACACATCGCTGTGTGTGAAGTCGCAGGAGCGAGGAACATCTCCTACCGGCATCACCACGGCTTCCGTAGGATATGCGGAAGGAAGTAGGTGGGCGGGATGTTTACATCCCACTCATCTCCGCCCCTCCGCTCCGATTGGCCACCTGCCGTGTGACGTCGCAGTGACGCCGCACGACCGGCCCCCTTAACAAGGAGGCGGGTCGCCGGCCAGAGCGACGGTCGCAGGGCAGGTGAGTGCATGTGAAGCTGGCGTAGTGATAATTTTCGCTACGCCAGCTATCACAATATATCGTACCTGCGACGGGGGCGGGGACTATCGTGTGCGACATCGCAGCATCGGCTTGCGATGTCGCAACATGCAAAGCCCGACTTAGTGTCAGAGGAGGTCTGGACTCTGCAGTTATAGAGTCAGTAGAGTGCTGGTGGCTTTTCTGCCTTCTGCTCCTCAGCACTCAGCCCCCCCACTCTGTAATGTTAAGGGGTCTGCACTTTGTATGTATATTTCTGCAGTTCCTTCGATTTCTCAATAATATCACTCACAGGTGATGGGGAAGATTCAGGAGGAAAGAAATGTCTTGTTACACCGGTGGTTCCTATTACAGGACTGTGCTGGTATCAGTGAGCTCTGCACCACCAGCCATTCTGTCAGGTTAGTCAAGGCAGACATCATGGCAAGGGGCTGTTACACACTGGGGGCCGAATGTTATAGACCAGGGGACTGGATTTTATACATCGGGACGAGGGGCTAAACTATATAGACTAGAGGCCGGGGGCTGGATGTTATACAATCTGAAAATCTTTGAAAAATATGAATTCAATGATTAAAAGGCGTGTCCCAATACTAATGACAATTTAGTGTATAATGACTCTGCCCTTTTGCCTTTTCCTTAAGCACTCTGTCCTGGGTGACACACAGTCATGTGGTTTCTGGCAATAGTAGGTCACAGTGTTTGGCTGCGCAAAATGCTCCCTGACTTTCTATTGTTTCTGTTAGTATTTATTGTATTAAGTAGCTTCCCTGCTGGGTTTGGATCTTTCACCTCTAAGACGCAGCGGAACCCTCCTTCCATCCAGCTGCTGATTATCAGTATTCCCCTTGTGCTTAAATACTCCCTTCTTCCCTGGACTGGTGCTGGTGATATCATTCAGTTCATTCAAGCTCTGATTGCAAGCAAGTGGCTTGTACTCATTTTCGTATTGTTGCTGTTACTTTGCTGAACTTCTGCCTGAGTCATCTGTAGATAAGTAGTTCATGCACTTTCCCCCTGTGTGTCCTCCTGGTGTCTTCTTTAGTGTTTAGTGGGGTTGATGAAAAGCTCATCCCATTCGTTCCTTATTTAGGGCCCAGCACTAGGGATACCCAGGGTCAGGTGTCTCGCTCGGTGCGTAGGTTTGGAACCTATCTAGGGTGGTGAGGAACGAATGGTAGGTTTGGTCAGGGATCCCCATCTACCCCTTGCCTAGACACAGGGTTTCAATTCCCTTTTGAGATTTGCTTGGTACTTCCCCATACCAAGCGTGACACCTTCCTTTTCATTCAGCAGTGTAGACTTATCTAAAGAATATTAATAAAAATGCATACATCAGTTTTCTTTTGTTTAGGGTCATTGAAAAATGCAATCACACTTTTACAATAAATGTAAAAATACACAGATTATAACAGATGGTGGACATACAGTATGCATTCAGTTTCAAACAGTTGCAAGTGTGGGGTACACAAAATTGGTGACATGCACGCTTTTACACCACTTGGTTCTCTTTTGGCCGTTTTCCTGTGTTTTTTGATAGAAAGAAAAAAACGTAAGCCGTAGTACTATTCTTGCTGTTAGACATACTGTAACGCCTGCCTGGATCCACAGACTCAGACAGGCTGTAATGGACAGGCTAGAGGAAAGCCACTCACCAAGCAGGGCCCCTAGAACCCTGAAACCCTTTAACCCCTATACAAGGATTTGGAATTACACAGGGCCCTGGAGATCACTACCTGTGGAAGGCAGCAGTCCGATGAGAGTAGTCGCCAGGTAGGGTCAAACTGGGAAATGCAAAACAGGGACAGAATCAGGCAGGCAAGGACGTAATCAGAAAACAAAGCAGAGGTCAAATCCGGATCGGGCAGTGAGGTATATAAACAGCAGGCAGAAGGGTAGTCCGGAAACCAGCAAGGTCAGCACACAAGAATCAAAATACAAACAGCACAGGAACCAGGAATACAGACTATCTCTGGCAGTGGTCAGATGACAGGAGGGGGAATAAGAAGGGTGTGGTGTCTTCCCATTAGCTGCAGGTGAATGATGGCAACTTCAGCTGGAAGACATACGCGACCTACAGTCAGCCAGTGGTACTGCAGGTTCCAGGGAAACCCAGCCTAGTGGATGAGCGGAGCCTGTGCTCAACAGAGCCACGGGCACCGACTCCTCTCCCATCACCAGCACTATCCATGGTGGGAACACGGCGTCGCCTGGCGATTGGAGCAGAAGTCGCAGGAGCCGACTCAGGTGGGGACATGACACATACCAAGTCCCCCTCATGAACCGTATTAAACTAAATTGGGTCTGTCTAGGTTTCGTTAATTCCTTGAAAACACATTGGACTTGGCTTTTCTGGCTCCACTTTAATTGGACGTCATAACGTCAGTGTGACCAGAGCCTAAATGGAGACAACTTGTACAATAATTGGCATCTCTCCATACTTTCACTCAATAATAAAAAGTAAACGTGAACCAGGGACCTTCATGTCCATCAGGAACCAATTTATGAAATCTAAGGATGCAAAGGAACCAAAAATACGGTGTGGTAGTAAGAGAAGTTCCGGAAAGCCAATGCACTGAATGAAGATGTAGGGCGATTTATTGCGCAACGCGTTTCGATGTGGTCACACTTCTTCCTCTGCGAGAAACACCGACCTATAAAATGTGGCAAAGACTCTGGAAATCACAAAAACTGGCAAGTAGGCAATATCCACAGCCGGCTAGTGTGATTCAAAACAAGCTCCTGTTATGAAAGCTGCCGAAGTCATCTGTACAACACATAATAGACCGAAAGCATCGCAGGGTAATGGAAATATTCTCTGTAGGATCTTATTTGTTGTTGTATCTCAGCATTTTTCAATGGAATTGCAGCTGAAATCGCTTGTTTGTAAAGCACAAAAAAAACCCCATACGCTGGGACTTAGCAACAATACGAGCCGGTCTTCTGACATGAATCGTAACCATGGAAACACTAAAGTTATCTCACTGGAGACATACCTGCGCCATCAAGAAAAGAATACGAAATTACTGCCGAAAGTTTCAGACAGTTCTTACTAGGTCATCCTGTTATTGGAAATGATGGAGAGCTGTTAACGTTTAGCGCACCGAATCTCATATATCTCGTTCTTCCAGCTACGGTGATGGCGGAGATGATATGACACTACATAAAGCGATGATCTCGTAGCATAAATGATGTATATTTCACAGCTATCTGCTCATAAAATTTAAAATGTTAATAAATGGGTTGCCCAGGAATTTTAGATCTATGGCCTGTAGGTAGAGAGGAGCAAATCTTCCGAAATGCATTCTGAAAAAAAAATAAATCAGTCCCAATCAAATCTGCCATGATTGAGGTTTATTTATACCATCGGTTCTGCTCAGAAGCTAAAGTAAAATAAACAGAGGGCTAAGATGTGGTCCTTCTCTGGTAGCCCCTGTCAGGTCCACAGCTCGTCTCTCATCTTCAAACTTTTGTTCAGCATCTTCCAGGACTTATTTAAGCTTGTTTTACACCTTACGATATGACATACGATATCGTATGCGATCGTACCCGCCCCCATCGTATGTGCGGCACGTTCAATTTGTTGACAGTGTCGCACAAACGATTAATTGCCGTCACACGTACTTACCCTTACATACGACCTCGATGTGGGTGGCGAACATCCACTTCCTGGAGTGGGAGGGGCATTCGGCGTCACAGCGACGTCACGCGGCAGCCGGCCAATAGAAGCGGAGGGGCGGAGATGAGCGGGACGTAAACATCCCGCCCACCTCCTTCCGCATTACCGGCGCTACAACACCACTAACGATGCCGGATGTGCGTCACTTACGACGTGACCCCGCCGACACATCGTTAGATATGTTGTAGCGTGTAAAGCCCGCTTAAGCCTCATGATGTAACTTTCTACCTTACAGCAGCTTGCCAAATTGTGACAGTATGTAATGTGCACACTGTCAAGATTCCCTGTCTTGTGAGACTCTGGATATGAAATATTTTTGCTTTCTTTTAGTGCAGCAAAGGTTGAGGACTCTTTCATTGCTGGTAGTCCCATGTAAATTTCTCAGGTGTAGTTGGTTTGTGACCACTCCCCTTCCCTTTAAATAGTCACCTGTTTCATCACCTGATGCCGGTTATAGAAAGCATTCTGAACTGACCACTGTTAAAGGTAACCTGTCACCGGATGTTCATAATACTTACCTAACGGTCAGTGCGGAGCAGACTGTTGGATAGGCATCTCCTTTCTTCGGGTCCCGTGCCTCAAAGTGCGCCTGCGCAGGACCTCACTATCGGCTAGCGTAGATGACGTAGAACACGCCATCCACACTAGCTTCAGAAGGAGGACAAAGATGGCTGAAAGAGGAGGTGCGGGACCCAGAGAACGGAGATGCCCATTCGACCGTCCGTTACGTAAGTATGATAAACATCCGGTGACAGGTTTCCTTTAAAGGAGGAAGTCTGTAGATGCTGTTGAAGCTGTGCTGCCTACAGCCCTAGCTATTGGCTGCAGCAGATAAGTTGCTGACCTCTAGCCTCTTGCCGCCCTGGTGTTTGGCTGCAATAGTTGGTGTATATCCTTTTGTCTAGGTCTCCCTGTCTGTCCTCCTTCCCCTGTGTTTTATTACAGTGGTGGTGACGTCTAGTGCACTCACCATCCTCGGCACTAGACAGGGTCAGTGGAGGGACAGTTAGGGACTAGGCACGTGATGGCGAAGAGAGGAAGGACTCGTATATAGATGTTAGGGGAGCTCAGGGGTCAGACACAGGTTGGTGGCAGGATGTGCCCAGACCCCAACTCCCTATCGTCAGGTTCTTACTCTCCCTTTCCATCTCTATTGTAACCTCTGTGTTGCGCCATGTGCCGGGCAATCTCTTGCCCTGCTCCCTATAATAAGGGCCTTCCTCTCCCTTTCCATCCCCATTATAACCTCTGTGTTGCACCGCGCACCAGGCGATCCTCTGCCCTAGAGTGACATTGCCCATCCCTCAATGTTTTGAGAGAAGCAGATAAGAATCGTGACTACAAGCATGCTAAAAAAATGATGTGGTCACATGATTACCCTATTGCACTGAGCATAAAGGAGAATCTTGACAGTGTGCCCTTGATCACTGTCGCAATTCAGCAGTATGCACACACGTGGAGTGACTGCAGACTTTTCAGAAAGGAAAAACCCTATAAATAATGCTATTTCCTTTACTTTATAACATTCTCTCTCATAGGGTGAAGTTTATATAAAACAGCAGTCTAAGCAGAAATACAGACAGGCAAACGCCTTATAAACAAGACTTTGATTGTATTCAGGTTTATTTATCTACATGTACATAACTATGTTTCACATTTCTTGATTCATTTCCATGCTCAGTGACTGTTCCATTTCCCATTGCTTAGTTGGAGTTCTCCAATAAATCATATGTTTTCCAATTAAAAAACTATTAGCAATACATGGATTCTACAAATTGATCTGCTTATAAACAATATTTGAGCCGGGTCTGCAATCACTTCACTACAAAATGTATTATTTATTGAAGTGTATAAAAGGATTTAATTGGAAAAACATTAAAATTGTACATGTCGAATGAAATACATAATGATAGATGATAACGTGATAGGAATAAAATTAAAAGAAATGTTTGAAAGTAGAGGAAACCTTTATATACAGTTCAGACCAAAAGTTTAGACACACATTCTCATTCAAAGAGTTTTCTTTACTTTCATATCTTAGAAAATTGTAGATTCACATTGAAGGCATCAACACTATGAATTAAAACATGTGGAATGAAACACTTAACAAAAAAGTGTGAAACAACTGAAAATCTGTGTTATATTCTAGGTTTTTCAAAGTAGCCACCTTTCGCTTTGATTACTGCTTTGCACACTCTTGGCATTCTCTTGATGAGCTTCAAGAAGAAGTGGCGAAACACGTGTTGGGGTTGTAGGACGTGGATACCAGGTCTTCAGTAAGGGGTACTTTGCACGCTGCGACATCGCTACTGCGATATCGTCGGGGTCAAATCGAAAGTGACGCACATCTGGCGCCGGTAACGACGTTGCAACGTGTAAAGCCTTGATGCACCGATAAACGATCGCAAAAGCGTTGAAAATCGGTGATCTGTGTAGCGTAAGTTATTTTCATAATGTCGCACCAATAGGAGATACGATGATGTTCCTCGTTCCTGCAGAAGCACACATCGCTGTGTGTGAAGCTGCAGGAGCGAGGAACATCTCCTTACCTGCCTCCACCGGTTATGCGGAAGGAAGGAGGTGGACGGGATGTTTACGTCCCGCTCATCTCCGCCCCTCCGCTTCTATTTCAAAAGACTGACCTGCACATCCTACAAGTGTGTATAGGTGCCAGCTGAAAAAACCTAGCAAATACAAAATGGATACAGACGCACACTAAATGCCATCAATGTATAAGGGAACTCTGGTACTGCATTACTGCTATATGAAAAAATGAGATTTTTAGATTATGAATTGGCCAATGCATGTAAGCCCGGAAACCAAACGGCAAGGTAAATCTCAATATTCCGGGTCCCTAACTAAAATGCCACTATCTAGGTTAAAAACATCCTTGTCTGGGCAGCTAGACAAAAAATCTAACTTGAAATGCCACTATCTGGACTAACCTCCATGTCTGGGCAGCTAGGACTCCTGGTATAAGGATTGTGAACACAGTCTGGTTTATAGGGCGGAGTGCTCAGTCAGAAAAAAACTCACTGCAAATATTTCAAAAGACTGACCTGCACATCCTACAAGTGTGTATAGGTGACAGCTGAAAAAACCTAGCAAATACAAAATGGATACAGCCGCACACTAAATGCCATCAATGTATAAGGGAACTCTGGTACTGCATTACTGCTATATGAAATTAGTGTGCGGCTATATCCATTTTGTATTTGCTAGGTTTTTTCAGCTGGCACCTATACACACTTGTAGGATGTGCAGGTCAGTCTTTTGAAATATTTGCAGTGAGTTTTTTTCTGACTGAGCACTCCGCGCTATAAACCAGACTGTGTTCACAATCCTTATACCAGGAGTCCTAGCTGCCCAGACATGGAGGTTAGTCCAGATAGTGGCATTTCAAGTTAGATTTTTTGTCTAGCTGCCCAGACAAGGATGTTTTTAACCTAGATAGTGGCATTTTAGTTAGGGACCCGGAATATTGAGATTTACCTTGCCGTTTGGTTTCCGGGCTTACATGCATTGGCCAATTCATAATCTAAAAATCTCATTTTTTCATATAGCAGTAATGCAGTACCAGAGTTCCCTTATTCATTGATGGCATTTAGTGTGCTGCTGTATCCATTTTGTATTTGCCTCCGCTTCTATTGGCCGCCTGCCGTGTGACGTCGCTGTGATGCCGCACGACCCGTCCCCTTAGGAAGGAGGCGGGTCGCCGGCCAGAGCGATGTCACAGGGCAGGTGAGTGCATGTGAAGCTGGCGTGGCGATAATGTTCGCTACAGCAGCTAGCACCAGATATCGCAGCTGCGACAGGGGTGGGTGTTACACCTCGTGGCTCTCCTGTTGCAAGGAATGAGGTGGTCCCCCATTCCTTGTCTGCTGCGAGCCCTCCTGCTCAGCAGCACCAAAGGTCTGGGAGACTGCGCAGTCTGCAGGAGTTGCCTCCTTGGAGACGCAGCAGAAGGGTGACACCTAGTGGTTCTCCCCTTGCAAGGAATGGAGTGGTCTCCCATCCCTTGTCTGCCACGAGCCTTCCTGTTCAGCATGACAGGGGGTCTGGGAGGTTGCGCAGTGTGCAAAGGATGGATGCTCAGGGAAGCAGCAAGACTTCCCTTATCTCTGCACATTGTGAAACCGAGGATCCCGCCTTTATGACCCAGAGGCAGGAAGATGAGTATGTGCCCCACGTGACGTTTTCTGATTCGCTCACTGATATCACACGGCCCGATAACGAGGCTGGTGGTGTGCTGAATCCTGACTGGCAGGGCCAAGACGTCACGAATCCTGATTGGGTCACGTCCATCTCGCGCCCGCCCTTGGGTGGAGCTACACCTCCTTAAAAGCTCCCCCTGCCATCATGGCGGCGTGCGACCGTCCTTCTATGTTTGGATGTCTGGCAGCGTGCTGCCACGCCACTGCTCAGGCATTATTGTCTTTTGTGAAGGAGGGTAACCCCGGCACACTACACCCCCAAAAAAAGACGTATGATGGTATTATGCTGTATTCTTTATTTAGAAGCAAAAAATGGAAAATATGTACACGCAATTCGTCCACAATAGGTCAACGTTTCGGCAATAAGCCTTCGTCAGACTGGACTTTTTTTATCTGTATACAGTGAAAAATAACAATAATCAATATCATATACATACAAAATTGACAAAGAGGATATGCTATCCAACATAATGAAGATAGACGAGGACAAAATACAAAGCAAAAGATGCAATCTGTCATATAGTTATTACAAAATAGATCTTCAGTAAGGACATGGAAGTCCAATAAGGAGCATGTGGTACCACATGTAAGTCTCAGAGTATATAGTGATTGGTCTCGGATATCTAACCATAGTGATTTACGTGGTATGGTAGAGTTATTAGGGGAGCCGACCCTGCAGTATGAAGAGAGGATATGAATCAAGAGAGGAGAAAGAGTGGAGAAAGAGTGTCATGCTACAGTAAAGAGGTGTGAAACAATGAGTTCATAGAATAAGAGGAAGAAGAAGGTAACCTGTAAGACTCACCAGGATTGATATGTTAGATACAAAAATCTCCGCAATAGGTAGGTAATACCGTTTGGGAAGCCTTCAACTGGAGTAAAGAAGACATATATCACTTTACATGTAAGAATGTTAAAATGTAGGTTTAGAGTCATAATAATGTGGTATATATAGGGGAAAAAAGGGAAAAGAACCTATGTAGAAAGCTAAATGCTGTGCCACCTGGATATGATTATTATGTATGAAAACTGTAACTCACAAGCAATCCACATAGTATAATAGAATAACTAAATTATCTGGTAATGTATATAAGAAAACTAATAGTGGATGCCTCTATGCGTGAGCATACAAGGTTTAATAGGTTAAATATGATGCGTATTAAATTACACTAGGTGTAATGTAACCCTATTGTCAAAAGTCTTCTATGGGCTGTTTCCAGTGTACGTGCAAAAGATGTCAGGTGTACTATACGTGATACAAAGTTCAAGTGTGGGGTTGATACCTAGGAGTGATGAAGTAAAGGCGAGCGTTGTGTACTGTATCACTTAAGGGTCGTTCTTGTAATAGGGTCACGCCACAGTGGCCTCAGCTTAAATAGAAGAAGGAGAAATACGTTATATATCATATACATATATATAAGTATAAGTGAGTAGTATACAGTTAGATAGGTACCTATGGGCTGTATGGCAATAATATGCGGCTGAGTTAAATCTCTGAGAGACTGGCCAGCAGTGTCCTGCCAAAAAGAAGGTTGTAGCATATGATCTTACATGCAAGGTGGATATGGTGAAACCCTGATTACTATCTGGCTGGTTACCTGCAAGCAGCTTTAGTAGAGGGTGATTGTGTGGTCACATTGGTGAGATTATGCACAGTCTTGTGCCTGCATAACACTGTACACAAGGAAAAAATTATTATAGGCAGGATATATCCATATAATTGTTCCTCAATCTAATACAGACTCATGGATCTGTGATATATGATGTTAGGAATATTTACAATACCTACAGGTAAACGGTCTGTATGTACGATATAACCGGTAGAACCGGAAAGGAAAAGACCAGAGTCCTAAAAGAAGTAAAAAAAGTGTAAAAAATGGAGTTGTATAAATAACATAGAAAGAAGTGAAAAGGAGGAAAAAGGAGTCGGCTACCATAACTCACCTGTGCTGCCGCTGGACGTGTCGGCTTGTGTGAGGGTCCTGCAGTGTGTGCCGCGTCTAGCGTTCGGGCGTTTAAGTGAGGAGTGTGGGCGTGCCTCACTAGAATCACTTCCTGTCATTAGGACGCCGGAGGTCGGGAGTCAGGGACGCACGGCGCGGTCACGCAGTGCACGTCCAAGATCCCGCCCCCCGCAAGCGCGTCATGGAGGAGTGTGGGCGTGTACGGTGAGGAAGGCTTCCTGTTAATGGAATACAGGAAGCTGGTGAAATGGAACGCAAGCCGCGCATGCGCAGCCCGCGCTCCAGATCAAGCAACCCGCAGGAGCATAATGCCGGCTAAGATAATATGCTGTGTATGTGCCAGCGTTAAGCAATATTCACCCCAACCCCCTCATCAACAGGCATGCCTTGGTATGGCGAAGGTACATTGATGATATTTTTTTGGTTTGGGATGGAGAATTAAATCATCTATTTGAATTTTTTGCTGACCTCAATGTCTTTATGCCAGGGCTCACCTTTACCATCCACCACGACCTAAAACAGATAAATTTTCTAGACTGCATGGTGATAAAGGATGACACGGGTCTCCTGGTCACTGATATTTACACCAAACCTACCGACAAAAATAGCCTCCTATTTTACACCAGTAATCACCCGAGACATGTGAAAAGGGCTCTTCCTATTTCACAGCATACACGGGTCGAGAGACTAGTCTCCAAAGCAGACATCAAGGAATCCAGACATGAGGAAATGAGCCTCAAGTTCCAGCAGAGGGGTTACCCGCAGGAAGTGGCCGATATGAGAAGTTCTACATCCAAAAAAACTATTACATCTAATCGGGTAACATGTGTTACCACATACCATCCTTTTCAGTCCCTACTCAAAAAAATCATATACCAACACTGGCCACTCCTTAAGGCAGCTTACCCTAAGATAGAGGCTTTCCATAATCCACCGCTCTTTTGTTCAAAAAGATCCCCCAACTTGAGAAATCACCTGGTACGCGCTGACATTGGCTCATCCAAGAACGTCCCACGTCAGGTTTTTCTCGATACCCAACAAAAAGGCACTTTCCCTTGCTTGGGATGTGCACAATGCGCCAACGTAACCAAGGGTAGTACATTCACACACCCAAGAACAGGCAAGGTTTTTCAGGTCAGGGGTTTCTATACATGCGATAGCACATATGTAGTGTATTACATAAAATGTCCATGCGGTCTCGGATATGTTGGGGAAACCACCCAGCATGTCCGGGACCGCATCAGCCGACATAAGTCAGACATAAGGTGCGGCAACTCTTTGTTGCCCATCCCCCATCATTTTTTGACTACTGGGCACCGAATCTCCCAGTTAAAGTTCCAAG
Organism: Anomaloglossus baeobatrachus; assembly: GCF_048569485.1. NCBI lineage: Eukaryota > Metazoa > Chordata > Amphibia > Anura > Aromobatidae > Anomaloglossus > Anomaloglossus baeobatrachus. Next base: position 46,511,101 of record NC_134359.1, read on the forward strand.
TCATTGATCACGTTGATATCAAACGTAGAGGAGGTAACAGGGTCAAAAGCCTCCTGATAGGGAGCCCAGGTGGATTCATACCCTGAACACACTTGAACCTCACGGCTTAAACCGAAAATATGAGGCAGCTTTCTAAATTATATTACAAATGTTTAGTCAGCAGTTGGTTGATCCAGCTAAAGGTTTTACGACAGTTTAGCACTTCTATTTGATTAATGCTTTGGTATCCAGCTCAGGATTTAACAATGCGACATATAAATGTTTTATCAATTCTCCACTGTTGTAACCACTTTTTTTCGTGGGTATTATATGCACTATAGACAATTTGTTGTTGTTTCCCTGTCTTATGCTAAGATTGACATAATACCCTTTATTTTACAGAAACACTAATATATCCAGATCCTGAGCACGGGCCGACACATCTGAGTATAGCTGCACTTCATCCTTTGCGTTGTATAGCACTCTGGACACCGAGATCGGCTCCCACCTGCACCGACGCAATGATCATCTGGTTTGTCTATTGCTTAACGCTGGCACACACACAGCATATTATCTTAGCCGGCATTATGCTCCTGCGGGTTGCTTGATCTGGAGCGCGGGCTGCGCATGCGCGGCTTGCGTTCCATTTCACCAGCTTCCTGTATTCCATTAACAGGAAGCCTTCCTCACCGTACACGCCCACACTCCTCCATGACGCGCTTGCGGGGGGCGGGATCTTGGACGTGCACTGCGTGACCGCGCCGTGCGTCCCTGACTCCCGACCTCCGGCGTCCTAATGACAGGAAGTGATTCTAGTGAGGCACGCCCACACTCCTCACTTAAACGCCCGAACGCTAGACGCGGCACACACTGCAGGACCCTCACACAAGCCGACACGTCCAGCGGCAGCACAGGTGAGTTATGGTAGCCGACTCCTTTTTCCTCCTTTTCACTTTTTTCTATGTTATTTATACAACTCCATTTTTTACACTTTTTTTACTTCTTTTAGGACTCTGGTCTTTTCCTTTCCGGTTCTACCGGTTATATCGTACATACAGACCGTTTACCTGTAGGTATTGTAAATATTCCTAACATCATATATCACAGATCCATGAGTCTGTATTAGATTGAGGAACAATTATATGGATATATCCTGCCTATAATAATTTTTTCCTTGTGTACAGTGTTATGCAGGCACAAGACTGTGCATAATCACACCAATGTGACCACACAATCACCCTCTACTAAAGCTGCTTGCAGGTAACCAGCCAGATAGTAATCAGGGTTTCACCATATCCACCTTGCATGTAAGATCATATGCTACAACCTTCTTTTTGGCAGGACACTGCTGGCCAGTCTCTCAGAGATTTAACTCAGCCGCATATTATTGCCATACAGCCCATAGGTACCTATCTAACTGTATACTACTCACTTATACTTATATATATGTATATGATATATAACGTATTTCTCCTTCTTCTATTTAAGCTGAGGCCACTGTGGCGTGACCCTATTACAAGAACGACCCTTAAGTGATACAGTACACAACGCTCGCCTTTACTTCATCACTCCTAGGTATCAACCCCACACTTGAACTTTGTATCACGTATAGTACACCTGACATCTTTTGCACGTACACTGGAAACAGCCCATAGAAGACTTTTGACAATAGGGTTACATTACACCTAGTGTAATTTAATACGCATCATATTTAACCTATTAAACCTTGTATGCTCACGCATAGAGGCATCCACTATTAGTTTTCTTATATACATTACCAGATAATTTAGTTATTCTATTATACTATGTGGATTGCTTGTGAGTTACAGTTTTCATACATAATAATCATATCCAGGTGGCACAGCATTTAGCTTTCTACATAGGTTCTTTTCCCTTTTTTCCCCTATATATACCACATTATTATGACTCTAAACCTACATTTTAACATTCTTACATGTAAAGTGATATATGTCTTCTTTACTCCAGTTGAAGGCTTCCCAAACGGTATTACCTACCTATTGCGGAGATTTTTGTATCTAACATATCAATCCTGGTGAGTCTTACAGGTTACCTTCTTCTTCCTCTTATTCTATGAACTCATTGTTTCACACCTCTTTACTGTAGCATGACACTCTTTCTCCACTCTTTCTCCTCTCTTGATTCATATCCTCTCTTCATACTGCAGGGTCGGCTCCCCTAATAACTCTACCATACCACGTAAATCACTATGGTTAGATATCCGAGACCAATCACTATATACTCTGAGACTTACATGTGGTACCACATGCTCCTTATTGGACTTCCATGTCCTTACTGAAGATCTATTTTGTAATAACTATATGACAGATTGCATCTTTTGCTTTGTATTTTGTCCTCGTCTATCTTCATTATGTTGGATAGCATATCCTCTTTGTCAATTTTGTATGTATATGATATTGATTATTGTTATTTTTCACTGTATACAGATAAAAAAAGTCCAGTCTGACGAAGGCTTATTGCCGAAACGTCGACCTATTGTGGACGAATTGCGTGTACATATTTTCCATTTTTTGCTTCTAAATAAAGAATACAGCATAATACCATCATACGTCTTTTTTTGGGGGTGTAGTGTGCCGGGGTTACCCTCCTTGGCTATTGTTTTTTACTTCCGTGCACCTACTCACCGGTGACGCAGGGCTTCCTCTCTATTTGTTATTGTCTTTTGTGGGCTTGGCCCTTGCTGCTTAGGCAGCACCTGGTTTGCAGGCCGTGTAGTATCTCCTTCAACAGGCCGTGTTCCTGTCCCAGGTGAGCTCCTCGAGTCTCCACCGGACTCACCTGGTTATTGACAGCATACGTGCGTGGGCACCTCTGTGCTACCCTCGTGCCATATCTTGTGACTCCCGCTGGCACACGTGCGTAGGCACCTCTGTGCGTCCCCGTGCAACAGGTACACCGATCGAGAAGCCCCGAGCCATACAACCCTCACGGGTTAGGGCGGACCGGTGTACATAGATCGTCTGTGACATTCCAGACGATCACTAGTAGCAACCCGCTCACTCTTTCCTGACCATAGCAGCGGTCCCTTACACCGCACAGTGGACCTTGACCGGCGGAAGCTGTCCATTTCCCATCTTGGCACGCTTCCCCGGGTCCCCCTCGTAACAGGCGGGTACTATCGCAATCGGCATCGCTAGCCGATGCTAGCAATGTTGCAGCGTGCAAAGTACCCCTTAGTAACATACTAGCGGTTTATCTATTGTGGTAGACATGTGGGCTTATAATTACCTAAGCAACTACTTTCCTATACTAAATACATATACATATATATATATAATATATATACATATACATAATGAACAAATGCAGGAATGTTCTGCCACATGTCTATAGTACAATAGATATAACTGAGGAACCATAAGTCCCATATTAGCACACAGCATATAATATATAGCACTCTAAACCTGCTTTTTTGGTACACCTTTGATGCATAAATAACATATGGAGGAATCGTCAGACATGTGAATTGTTATGCAGATTTAAGTGGGGAACTACAAGTCCCACATTACCCTGCAATATAAGTATTCTAATTAGCGATTTGCTCCAATAATGAAATATGCACTACTAACATATTGTATGGCTAGCAACTATGATAATTGTTTATATTAACATCACAAATATAATTTGTAAAATTGTATAGAGGAGATATAACACCTGTTTTATACTAGAAATTCATAGCCGCTATGATATGTACCTTACATATTTTATGAAATAATCTGAGACTAAATATTGTGATGGGATAACAATGGTATGACCTTTTCTCCATGTCCTTGGGTACTATACTGTGGAATTAGAATACATTTTAAAAATATTTTCAATAAAAAGTATTTTTTACTATTTTGATTTCTTGAGCTTCTTTAATCTGAATACCAACATCAGATTATTGTGTGATTAGTTCTGCTGTAGAAGCTTTACCACTTAGGTGGGGAAGTATATAGAATCAATTCGGCAAAACCTGTGAGTTAAGGGTGCTTTACACGCTGCGACATCGCTAGTGATGTCGAGCGCGATAGCACTTGCCCCCGTCGCTCGTGCGACATTTGATGATCGCTGCCGTGCGGAACATTATCGCTACGGCAGCATCACATGCACATACCTTCTCAGCGACGTCGCTGTGACCGTCGAACAATCCCTCCATCAAGGGGGAGGTGCGTTTGGCATCATAGCAACGTCACTGCGGTGTCACTAAGCGGCCATCCAATAGAAGCGGAGGGGCGGAGATGAGCGGGACGTAACATCCCGCCCACCTTCTTCCTTTCTCATTGCCGGTGGACGCAGGTAAGGAGATGTTTGTCGCTCCTGCGGTGTCACACACAGCGATGTGTGCTGCTGCAGGAATGACAAACAACATCGTACCTGCAGCAGCACCGATATTAAGGAAAGGAGCGATGTGTCACCGATTACCGTTTTTGAATGATTTTGCGATCGTTGCATGTCGCTCCTTGGTGTCACATGCTGCGATGTCGCTACCAGCGCCGGATGTGCATCACTAACGACGTGACCCCGACAATATATCGGTAGCGATGTCGCAGCGTGTAAAGCACCCTTTACAATTCAGAGTAAGAATTGATATTTCGTGATACTACAAGCTTTTTACTTAGGCTGCTTTCACATTTGCGTTGAACGGCATCCATTGTTATCCGCCGCCTTGAGGAATTACGGTAACCGTTGCAGGAAACCGTTTTATTCCTCATAGACTTCTATTAGCTACGGATAGCAACGGATGACCTCTCTGTTACCCCATACTCTGCAGGGCGGGTGGAGACTTGAGAGCTGGTAGAAAGCAAGTGCGATTGGGGTGACAACTCAGAGGACTGGAGTCTTTGGGATGTTGAAGTTGAGGTGGAGGAGAAGCCACTTGATGGAGCACTTGAGATCCATTCAAGCATCTGCTGTTTTTGTGCCTCATCTACCTTTGGTAGCAATGGTCGTTTCCATATCAAAGGGCTCATATCAGATTGTGATTGGCGGACTGGCAAAAAAAAAAACCAAAATGCAGGATTCCGTCGGTGTCCGTTGTTTTTATAATGGACGCCTATGGTGGCGGATTCCATTAGAATCCATCATTTGACGAATTCCGTTAACGCATCCGTCTTTACATAACTGCGCATGCCCAGATGTGTAAAGTCAAGGAAAAAAACTATAACGGATTGCGTTATTTTGTACGATCCGTTGCATCCGTCACACAACGCAATGCAACGGATGCCGTTCAACGCAAGTGTGAAAGCACCCTTAGGCCCCCTTCACACGTCCGTAAAAAACACGCACGTGTGTTACGGGCCGTTTTTCGGGTCCGTGTCCCGTTTTTGTGTCCGTTTTTATGGTCCGTGTGGCACCTGTGTGAATTGCGTATGCTAGCCGTGTTTGTGTGCAGAACGTCCGTGTGTGCGTGTGGAATAAACGTGTATGTGAACGTGTAATGTCCGTGTGTAATGTCCGTGTGTGTGATGCACAATGTCGTTTATAAATGTCGGCTGACAGCAGACAGAGTTGCGCGATGAGAATGAACTCGGGTGAACTTCACCCGACTTCATCCTCATACCGCGGCTCTGTCTGTGTCGAGTACTGATTAGCGGTCACCTGTGAAGGATTCACCGGTGACCGCTAATCCCCCGAGTGACTGAAGTGTCCCCCCCTCTCTCATACTCACCGATCCCCGATCACCGGCGCTGCACGGCATTCACACGGCTGCGGCGGCTTTTACTATTTTGAAAAAGCCGGCCGCCCATTAAACAATCTCGTATTCCCTGCTTTCCCCGCCCACCGGCACCTATGATTGGTTACAGTGAGACACGCCCCCACGCTGAGTGACAGGTGTCACACTGCACCCAATCACAGCAGCCGGTGGGCGTGTCTATACTGTGCAGTAAAATAAATAAATAAATAATTAAAAAAAAACGGCTTGCGGTTCCCCCCAATTTAAAAGCCAGCCAGATAAAGCCATACGGCTGAAGGCTGGTATTCTCAGGATGGGGAGCTCCACGTTATGGGGAGCCCCCCACCCTAACAATATCAGTCAGCAGCCGCCCAGAATTGCCGCATACATTATATGCGACAGTTCTGGGGCTGTACCCGGCTCTTCCCGATTTGCCCTGGTGCCGTTGGCAAATCGGGGTAATAAGGAGTTATTGGCAGCCCATAGCTGCCAATAAGTCCTAGATTAATCATGTCAGGCGTCTATGAGACACCTTCCATGATTAATCTGTAAGTTACAGTAAAAAAACACACACACCCGAAAAATCATTTATTAGAAATAAAAACACAAACATATACCCTGGTTAACCACTTTAATCAGCCCCAAAAAGCCCTCCATGTCCGGCGTACTCCACAGTCCTCCAGCGTCGCGTCCAGCTCTGCTGCATGGAGGTGACAGGAGCAGCAGAAGACACCGCCGCTCCGGTCACCTCCACACAGCAAATGAGATGAGTAGCGCGATCAGCTGCTGTCAGTCAGGTAACTCGCGGCCACCGCTGGATCCAGCGGTGGCCGCGGGTAACCTCAGTGACAGCAGCTGATCGCGCTACTCATCTCATTTGCTGTGTGGAGGTGACCGGAGCGGCGGTGTCTTCTGCTGCTCCTGTCACCTCCATGCAGCAGAGCTGGACGCGACGCTGGAGGACTGTGGAGTACGCCGGACATGGAGGGCTTTTTGGGGCTGATTAAAGTGGTTAACCAGGGTATATGTTTGTGTTTTTATTTCTAATAAATGATTTTTCGGGTGTGTGTGTTTTTTTACTGTAACTTACAGATTAATCATGGAAGGTGTCTCATAGACGCCTGACATGATTAATCTAGGACTTATTGGCAGCTATGGGCTGCCAATAACTCCTTATTACCCCGATTTGCCAACGGCACCAGGGCAAATCGGGAAGAGCCGGGTACAGCCCCAGAACTGTCGCATATAATGTATGCGGCAATTCTGGGCGGCTGTTGGCTGATATTGTTAGGCTGGGGGGCTCCCCATAACGTGGAGCTCCCCATCCTGAGAATACCAGCCTTCAGCCGTATGGCTTTATCTGGCTGGCTTTTAAATTGGGGGGAACCGCACGCCGTTTTTTTTTAATTATTTATTTATTTATTTTACTGCACAGTATAGACACGCCCACCGGCTGCTGTGATTGGGTGCAGTGTGACACCTGTCACTCAGCGTGGGGGCGTGTCTCACTGTAACCAATCATAGGCGCCGGTGGGCGGGGAAAGCAGGGAATACGAGATTGTTTAATGGGCGGCCGGCTTTTTCAAAATAGTAAAAGCCGCCGCAGCAGTGTGAATGCCGTGCAGCGCTGCGCCGGAGATCGGGGAACGGTAAGTATGAGAGAGGGGGGGAAACTGACCGACAGACTGTGAGAGAGGGACAGACAGACAGAGAGACCGACAGAGAGACAGAGAGACTGACCGACGGACTCAGGGAGATTGACCGACATACACAGAAATAGAAAGAATAGCCGACATGACTAGAAATAAAAACACCAAACGGACACGGACTATAGGTATATGCATACGTGTTTACTAACGTGTGTGCACATACCCATAGACTTTCATTGTGTCCACGTGTGCGTGCTCCGTGCAGATAACGGACATGCATCCGTGCCAAACGCAAACACATACGGATCACGGACACGCACACACGGACATAATGAAATAACGGACGTGTGACCACAATCATAGATTAACATTGGTGCACGTTTGGCCGTGTCTCCGGTATATACGGAAACGGACCAAACACGCACGTGTATCACGGACGTGTGAAGGGGGCCTTAGACAGAAAGCTTAAGAAAACTGACAGGTCCTCTTTAAATGACAATCTCAGCTCTGCTACATCGGTGCCTCCTTTACATTATGAGTTTTTCTTACAAGAAAGCACAATGTTCATGTATTTGATTGGAAACATCTCCCATATACTATATCAAATTTCGCCATTATGACTGTTTGTACCACCTACGTGAAGACGACCTGACCCCTTGTAGAACTGTCGCTCTACCGTCATTATTTTTGGTTTACATACTGTATATTGCATTTTACATATCTTTTAAGCCCCGTCATAAACCCTGTGCAGCCGGAGCCACCTCTCACTTCTGGCTCTCACCAGTCCTACAGGAGGTGTCATTGGATTTCCAAAAATAGCAGCGGTAATGATACGATCATTGTCTCATAGAACGCTGCGATGTGTAATAGGCCGGCAGAGATACTTCTACACTGCAAACTCCCGGCATCCATCACATAGATGGCGGTATAAAGAAACATATCAACATTATGGGAGAAATATAAAATGGAAAAACTGGTGACATTGCTGTATGTCATTATAGGAGACAGACACCGCCGCATATCCTGCAGAATGAATGTTTCATTGTGACTTGTCGGGCAGCATTTACAGATGCACAGACAGAGCTGAGTTATGTCACAGTCCATAGTATTTGGACAATGCAATGATCAGACTATTATGTAAGCACTATGTGGCGGTATTATCTTTTCACTCTATGGTGCGGTCATCTATGGGGGTGCTGTTAACGTAAGTAACTATTATCTAGGTAGGTACTGGATGTCAGTATGCTTAGTTTCCACATGTTTCTTTTATCTGTTTACTGTATGACACTATTCAGTAGTTTTATGTGGCAGTATTACGTTTGCATTATAGGGTGCGGTTATCTGTTTAGTATATGACTATTCTGCTGTTTTTACAGTATATGGTAGTGTTATGTTTGCACTTTATGGTGTTATATGTTTTCTGTATGACACTATTCTGTAAGTATTATATGGCAGTATTATGTTTGTAATTATGGTGATGATTACTACATGACTATTCTGTAGGTATTATAGTGTATGGCAGTATTACCGTATGTTTGCACTCTATGGTGGAGAAAATGGGATGCAAGTAACCCAACGAACTAGCTTGTTCATTGGATGAAATTATTTTTAAGCCTGTTTTAAAAATCATTTTCTTTACCAAATCATCTTGCATTGTGCTGCCGAGGACAATGTGTGTACAATACATGTGCTGCCGAAGACAATGCGTGTAAACTACATGTGCTGCCGAGGACAATGCGTGTACAATACATGTGCTGCCGAGGACAATGTGTGTAAAATACATGTGCTGCCGAGGACAATGCGTGTACAATACATGTGCTGCCGAGGACAATGCGTGTACAATACATGTGCTGCCGAGGACAATGCATGTACAATACATGTGCTGCCGAGGACAACGCGTGTACAATACATGTGCTGCCGAGGACAACGCGTGTACAATACATGTGCTGCCGAGGACAACGAATGTACAAAACATGCGCTGCCGAGGACAACGCGTGTACAATACATGTGCTGCCGAGGACAACGCATGTACAGTAAATGTGCTGCCGAGGACAATGCGTGTACAATAAATGTGCTGCCGAGGACAATGCGTGTACAGTAAATGTGCTGCCGAGGACAATGCGTGTACAATAAATGTGCTGCCGAGGACAATGCGTGTACAATAAATCTGCAGCTGAGGACAATGTGTGTAAAAAAAAAGAGAGTTGCTGAGGACAATGTATGTACAACAAGTGTGCTGCCGAGGACAACGAATGTACAAAACATGCGCTGCCGAGGACAACGCGTGTACAATACATGTGCTGCCGAGGACAACGCATGTACAGTAAATGTGCTGCCGAGGACAATGCGTGTACAATGAATGTGCTGGCGAGGACAACACGTGTACAATTAATGTGCTGCCGAGGACAACGCATGTACAGTAAATGTGCTGCCGAGGACAATGCGTGTACAATAAATGTGCTGCCGAGGACAATGCGTGTACAATAAATCTGCAGCTGAGGACAATGTGTGTAAAAAAAAAGAGAGTTGCTGAGGACAATGTATGTACAACAAGTGTGCTGCTGAGGACAATGACATTCTATGTGCCCAGAACAATATATTAACAATGATTCTGTAGCATTGAAGCATGATCAGCCCGTCTAAGGAGACTATGAAATAATTGTCAAAAATGGTAGCCGTTTTCAACCTCAAGTTATACAATGTAAATGAGCCCTTTGGTGCTCAGCTGTACTGTTGTGGGAGCAGATGTATAGAAGCATTTTGGTACAGAGTGTATACTTTTTTGTTGGTGTAGCGCCCCTGAAGCCATCAGGGAGCTACAAGGTACTGCATCCCCACCAGGATGCAGGGCCTACCCCCAGGGACTCAGAAGACCAGTGCCGGTAACAACAAAAACATTCCAGTTAATCCCTGTTTTTTCCCAAATTACCCAAAGACTGTTGCCAGACTAGAGTTGGAGCTAATGGATGGCCACCTAGAGGTGGAGCCGATCCAGTCCACTAGACGGCCAGGTGGGAGGGGTAGACAGTGGACAGTCAGAGTCAGTCAGTGACAGAGAAGAAGTGGAAGCACTGACAGGAGTGTGACGGTGACCTGAGGGCCCAGGCGGTTAGTTGCCTGTGGAGTACGGTGGAGTACTCCCGGAACCACACACCAACGGGGTACAGAATCCTAGGTCAGGCAGACGCTCCAGGCAGTCCACTAGACGGCCAGTGAGGGGACCATCAAGGACCTCACTGACCATGAAGTTTGGGACACAGTAGCAACGGGAGAACCGGGGACAGGACCGGACTCCAACCACAAAGGGTTCACACTACCGTCATATGGACTGCCGTTGAGAGACTACCAGGAGGTGACCCCCAGACGCTCCAAGCCGCGGGGACCCACCAACCAGAGACAGGTGCAGGGGAGAGAAGCCACCAGGTCCACCAGGTCACTAAACCGGCACTGTGACTAAGGGGACCAGTGGCCAAGACCAGCCTTCCTCGGGTGACAAGTTTGCAACAGACTGTGAGTAAAGGCAAAAGTTATACTACAACCCCTTGTGTGGCCTCCCTTCTTTCTGCATCCATCAACATCACCTATCCTCTGGGGCTCGGCCCTGCTTGCGGCGGGCCTAACATCCAGGTTGCCACCAACACCAGCCCCAGTAGTGAACACTGTGCAGTGGAGGCTCCATCTACATAGCCGCAACCCGCAAGTGGCGTCACGTATAGACTTTCATTTTATCTCCCCTGTAAATATTACCCCTTTTAAAAAGCGTCCCCAGGGTCATGGAACCGGGCAACGGCCACCAAGTGACATTCCCCAGCAGTACACCGCCCGGGACCAAGTACCCCATAGCTCTAGGCGACACACTGGCGTTTTCCATAGTCCCCAACAGAAAGATAATAATTATAGCTAAAAAATTTTTTTTTATGTAATTAATAAGTCATGTTTTTAAATGAGTCCAGAAGATGTAATGATACATGGATGCTAATACATAAAGTAATTACTATGTTTTGCATTTAATTATTATTTACAATGTACTACCCCTTTAAGTGTTAAAGTGACATACCAAGGAAAAATGTGCTATTTTTTTTTTATAAGACTGATATTCTGAGCTGTAGGCAGAAACTTTAGGTTTAGCCTTTAGGGTTGTCATTTTTAGCATTTAGGAGGCAGTGTCAAAACCTGATGCACTGGGAGGCATTAACCAGACCACTGAGAAGAAAGCATTTTAGTGATCCTAAGGGCATAATTTACTAACTCTACATGGCCAGATGGTATTCACTCAAGCTTTAAAAAGAGAGACTCGGCAGAAATTACACCGGCTCCAGTCGCCGTCTTTCGCAGGAAATCAAAGACGAGAACTCTCACTTTCAATAAGATCCAGGACGTGATAGTTTCTTCTCTCGAATCTTCAAAACAGTCCAAGGAACACTTTCTCTTCCCGAGATCATCACAAATCAGTGAAGTATTCTGCTACAACGGCGCCTTTTATCTCTGCAATGGCTTCTCTTTTTCTGTTTATCAGATAGTCTTTGATATCTGAACTGTCACTTTTATACATTTAGAATGCAGCAGTTGTCAGCGATCCCTGCCGGGGCGGCCAACAAAAAAACTCAAAATCTCTAACAATTACTTATCATTTTATGACCGGGTTCACACCAGGTTACAGAATTGCAATGCATGCTGTGCTGTCGTTTCGATTTTTAGACGAGTCTCTTCCGATTTTACACTAGTGTTACAATATTTGTTTCCACTATGAAAAAGATGATCACTCATCTGCACTGCCCCATTAAATAACATTGGGCCTAGTGCTTTTCGTTTTGTTTTTTTTTCACCGAGACCAAAAATACGGTCCTATAGGTTTATTATACAGAAACAGTGGAACCTTGGTTTAAGAGTAACTTGGTTTGAGAGCGTTTTGCAAGACAAGCAAAGCTTTTTACAAATGTGTAACTTGGTTTAAGAGCAATGATTTGCAATAAGAGTAAATACTCACCGTGCACATGTCTGGTTCTGTCCTTTCACCGCACTCTGACCCGCTCTGGAGGTAACTTTCTGTACATATGTACTGTATACAGTATACCATTGTACAGTACAGTATATACTATACAGCATGTCTATCAATTTGCAATTGTGGATACAGTATTGTACTCTTTCGGCTAACCAGTGCAGCACATTGCTTGTATTGTACCTCTCGCACACCAACAATTCTATTGTAAGCTAATGTGGAGTTTGCTTTATATGTTTTTTACTGTACAGTATTTTGTATTAGTGTACTGTAATAATTTTATATGAATACAGTACATTATTTTGTATTGCTGTAATAAGTTTGTATAAATACAGTAAATATTTTTGGGTTGTGGAACAAATTGTCTGCGTTTCAATTAATTCCTATGGGAAAATTTGCTTTGATATAAGAGTAACTTGGTTTAAGAGCAAACTAATTATGCTCGTAATTCAAGGTTCCACTGTATATTAAAGGGGATGTCCAGTTAAAATAAATGATTCTGTACCCTGTGGGCAGGAGATAACTTACTAATCGGTGGGTGTCCTACCGGTGGGATCAGATTGAGGACTTTTTACTCCTGATGGGGAACTTTTATCCCTCTTGCAAAATGGCATAACAGGTCTGTGAGGAATATTCTGGAAAGAAATATTTCTGGCACACGTAGGAATATGAGAAAGTATTTTTTAATTTTTATGTAGTTACTAGCTGTAGTACCCGGGCGTTGCCTGGGATAGTAATTGTCTCTCTGTCTCTCTCCCAGTCTCTGTCTGTGTGTTGCTGTATGTCTGTCTCTCTGTCTGTCTTTCCTTGTCTGTCTGTGTCTATGTCTCTGTCTGTCTGTTTCTATCTCTGTCTGTATTTGTATCAGTCTGTCTCCATCTCTGTGTCTGTCTGTCTCTCTCTATGTGTGTGTCTGTCTGTGTCTCTCTTTCCCAGTCTGTCTCTTTCCCCATCAGACTTTGTCTGTCTCTTTTCCAGGTCTGTCTCTTTCCAGGTCTGTCTCTTTTCCAGGTCTGTCTCTTTTCCAGGTCTGTCTCTTTTCCAGGTCTGTCTCTTTTCCAGGTCTGTCTCTTTGCCCCGGTCTGTCTCTTTGCCCCGGTCTGTCTCTTTGCCCCGGTCTGTCTCTTTGCCCGGTCTGTCTCTCTCTATCCGTCTCCCCACCGACATCTTATTACCTCACCTATAAGCTTTTTATACTAACAGTTTATTTTGTTCCTATAGCAAGCACTGACAGTTGCTATTAATAGCCTGTAGGTCCCACCTCCATTCAGTTTAATGGAGGCAGGATTTTGGAGAGTAACTGTAAAGCGCGGGGTTACATTTTCTCATCAAAACATAGTCTATGACGTTCCCTGAGTCACATGGAGTGTCTGTGCAAAATTTCGTGATTGTAAATGTGACGGTGCAAATTCCTTTAGCGGACATACACACATACATACACTGAGCTTTATATATTAGATTTCATTGGCAAACTGATGGTTTGACTTTTTGCCGAAATAACTACAAAAAATTGAAAAATAAATACTCTCTCATATTCCTGCGTGTGCCAGAAATATTTCTTTCCATTATATCTATTATTTTTTTGAGCACTGGCCTTATATGTTGCAGTGGAGCCCTTTCTATTTGATGTGAGGAATATTCTGAGAAATATTGAGAGGATTATGACATTTGTACATGTCAGTTAGCTGTCACTTCATTTACACACCCCTTGCCCTGTAGCAAGGAATTCCCCAGATCTGGTTGGCAAATGGCCAGGTGACAAAATCCAATTAAGACTAAAGAAGAAGTTGCAGCCAGAGAACGCCCCCCCGCTGACAAGGTAATTCAGTTAAGAAGGGGGGACACTGCATGATTCAGTAAAACTTCAAACAAGAATTTGAGAATTTTAGGTTCCTGTGGAAGAACTACAATATTAGGGAGCGCTTCGCTCCAACATATAGGGCAGGTATATTTCCGGCTTCATGACGGCGAGACGCACGTCATACTATTACAGACACCAGAATGCCGCTCCTTTAATTCTCTACGGGGCTGCCGGAAATAGCTGGAGGTTTTGGCCGGCTTGAGTCTAACACGATAGCTGGGGTATAAACATCGGCGCTGTATGTAACAGGATCGCTGCCATTCGTTATCTTGCTTTGTAAACCAGTGCTACATTCGTGGAGGTCGCAGGTCCTCGTACTGTTTGCTTAAATTCTTTATTCTCAGTTTAGTGTCAGCATGGAAGCTCCAGACACAATATCACAATGTAATCACCCTCCTGCGCAAGGTCACAAAGCGGCTGTTCCTGCACCGAGCCTGTAGCCTGATGTTTATAACACGGGCAGCACATACACATACAGAGGCGTCTGCTCCACCGAAATATTTAACTGCTTCTACCCGGAAATATTTACACAGTCATACAGGCGACTGTTCAGCTACGTAGACAATCCAAAGCTGCTATTGCAGACGGCACATGTTACCGGCACAATGATCCAGAATTTGCACATATTATTGACTCCTTTCAATCTTCTTTTTTGGGTACCCAAATTCGCATATGTTGGGTCATAACTAGTGTTGCGCGGACCCGGACTGGAAAAATCCGGATCCGCGCGGTTTCAGTGGTATATCCGGGTCCGACCCGGACGCGGGATTCCGGATTCGGCATTTTTTTTTTCTCTCTCTCTCATAACTGGAAACATAAAGAATACATGAACATTATACATGAATACATTTCAGAACATGATTAAGACTTAACGTCGAAACGCGTTGTTCTGCTGGCTATCCGACACTCATGCCTTACTTGCTGGATTTTTATATTTGATATTTTTCAATAAAATGGACTTTTAACTTTCCTCCCTGGCGCTGGAAACTTTTTTTTTTCTTCCATAAACTGTTTGGCGGCCAAACCATTTCCGTGCGCAGGATTGGATTATACCAGCAAGGCAGTGTGGTGAGCTGGACTGCTTAGATATATACCGTAGCAGAGCAGAGAGGGGCTGCCTCCGATGTGCAGCATCAGAAGAAGCTAGGAATATAGGAAATGCACACACGGTCTTCATGAATAAACTGGGGAAACAAAACAGAATAGTGGAGAAACGCAGACAAGCACAATTTTTGCTTTTTCATAATTTTTTTCAAGAGAGGTCTCCTATTTTCAACATCCGTGTGCCCATTTCTTACATCCATGTGTTTATTTCTTACATCCGGGTGCTCGCTTCCTGCATCTATGTGTCCATCCTTTACATCCATGTGCCGTTTCTTACATCCGTGTGTACGTTTCTTACATCCATGTGCCCGTTTCTTACATCCGTGTGCCCGTTTCTTACATCCGTGTGCCCGTTTCTTACATCCGTGTGCCCGTTTCTTACATCCGTGTGCCTGTTTCTTACAGCTATGTGTCAGTTTCTTACATCCGTGTGCCCGTTTCTTACATCCGTGTGCCCGTTTCTTACATCTGTGTGCCTGTTTCTTACATCCATGTGTCAGTTTCTTACATCTGTGTGCCCGTTTCTTACATCCGTGTGCACGTTTCTTACATCCGTGTGTCCGTTTCTCATATCTGTGTGCCCATTTCTTACATCCGTGTGGTTATTTCTTACATCTATGTGACATCCGTGTGCCCGTTTCTTACATCCATGTGTCCGTTTCTTACATCCATGTGTCAGTTTCTTACATCCATGTGTCCGTTTCTTACATCCGTGTGCCCGTTTCTTACATCCGTGTGCCTGTTTCTTACATCCGTGTGCCCGTTTTTTACATCCGTGTGTCTATTTCTTACATCTATGTGACATCCATGTGCCCGTTTCTTACATCCATGTGTCCGTTTCTTACATCCATGTGTCCGTTTCTTACAGCCGTGTGCCCGTTTCTTACATCCGTGTGTCCGTTTCTTACATCCGTGTGTCCGTTTCTCATATCTGTGTGCCCATTTCTTACATCCGTGTGTCTATTTCTTACATCTATGTGACATCCATGTGTCCATTTCTCAAATCTGTGTATTTTTTTACATTTGTGTGCTCATTTCTTATACTCGTGTGACTGGGTTTTTTTTACATCCATGTGTCCATTTCTCTCATACATGTGTCCGTTTTACACATCAGTGTGCCCATTTCTCACATCCGTATGCCCGTTTCTTATATCCGTGTGTCAGTTTCTCACATTTGTGTGCCCGTTTTTTTTACATGCATGTGCCCGTTTCTTACTTCCGTGTGTCCGTTTCTCACATCCGTGCGTCCGTTTCTTACATTCGTGTGTCCGCTTCTCACATCCGTGTGTCCGTTTCTTACATCCATGTGTCCGTTTCTTACATCCATGTGCCGTTTCTTACATCCGTGTGTACGTTTCTTACATCCATGTGTCCGTTTCTTACATCCATGTGCCCGTTTCTTACATCCATGTGTCAGTTTCTTACATCCGTGTGCCCGTTTCTTACGTCCGTGTGCCTGCTTCTTACATCTGTGTGCCTGTTTCTTACATCCATGTGTCAGTTTCTTACATCCGTGTGCCCGTTTCTTACATCCGTGTGCCCGTTTCTTACATCTGTGTGCCTGTTTCTTACATCCATGTGTCAGTTTCTTACATCTGTGTGCCCGTTTCTTACATCCGTGTGCACGTTTCTTACATCCATGTGTCCGTTTCTCATATCTGTGTGTCCGTTTCTTACATCCGTGTGTCTATTTCTTACATCTATGTGACATCCATGTGCCCGTTTCTTACATCCATGTGTCCGTTTCTTACATCCATGTGTCAGTTTCTTACATCCATGTGTCCGTTTCTTACATCCATGTGTCCGTTTCTTACATCCGTGTGCCCGTTTCTTACATCCATGTGCCCGTTTCTTACATCCATGTGTCCGTTTCTTACATCCATGTGTCAGTTTCTTACATCCATGTGCCCGTTTCTTACATCCATGTGTCCGTTTCTTACATCCGTGTGTCCGTTTCTCATATCTGTGTGCCCATTTCTTACATCCGTGTGTCTATTTCTTACATCTATGTGACATCCATGTGTCCATTTCTCAAATCTGTGTATTTTTTTACATTTGTGTGCTCATTTCTTATACTCGTGTGACTGGTTTTTTTTTACATCCATGTGTCCATTTCTCTCATACATGTGTCCGTTTTACACATCAGTGTGCCCATTTCTCACATCCGTATGCCCGTTTCTTATATCCGTGTGTCAGTTTCTCACATTTGTGTGCCCGTTTTTTTTACATGCATGTGCCCGTTTCTTACATCCGTGTGCCCACTTGTTACATCTGCGTGTCTGTTTCTTACATCCGTGTGCCCACTTGTTACATCTGCGTGTCTGTTTCTTACATCCGTGTGCCCGTTTCTTACATCCATGTGTCAGTTTCTTACATCCATGTGTCAGTTTCTTACATCCGTGTGCCCGTTTCTTACATCCGTGTGCCCGTTTCTTACATCTGTGTGCCTGTTTCTTACATCCATGTGTCAGTTTCTTACATCTGTGTGCCCGTTTCTTACATCCGTGTGCACGTTTCTTACATCCATGTGTCCGTTTCTCATATCTGTGTGTCCGTTTCTTACATCCGTGTGTCTATTTCTTACATCTATGTGACATCCATGTGCCCGTTTCTTACATCCATGTGTCCGTTTCTTACATCCATGTGTCAGTTTCTTACATCCATGTGTCCGTTTCTTACATCCATGTGTCCGTTTCTTACATCCGTGTGCCCGTTTCTTACATCCATGTGCCCGTTTCTTACATCCATGTGTCCGTTTCTTACATCCATGTGTCAGTTTCTTACATCCATGTGCCCGTTTCTTACATCCATGTGTCCGTTTCTTACATCCGTGTGTCCGTTTCTCATATCTGTGTGCCCATTTCTTACATCCGTGTGTCTATTTCTTACATCTATGTGACATCCATGTGTCCATTTCTCAAATCTGTGTATTTTTTTACATTTGTGTGCTCATTTCTTATACTCGTGTGACTGGTTTTTTTTTACATCCATGTGTCCATTTCTCTCATACATGTGTCCGTTTTACACATCAGTGTGCCCATTTCTCACATCCGTATGCCCGTTTCTTATATCCGTGTGTCAGTTTCTCACATTTGTGTGCCCGTTTTTTTTACATGCATGTGCCCGTTTCTTACATCCGTGTGCCCACTTGTTACATCTGCGTGTCTGTTTCTTACATCCGTGTGCCCACTTGTTACATCTGCGTGTCTGTTTCTTACATCCGTGTGCCCGTTTCTTACATCCATGTGTCAGTTTCTTACATCCATGTGTCAGTTTCTTACATCCGTGTGTCCGTTTCTTACATTCGTGTGTCCGCTTCTCACATCCGTGTGTCCGTTTCTTACATCAGTGTGTCCGTTTCTCACATCCGTGCGTCCGCTTCTCACATCCGTGTGTCCGTTTCTCACATCCGTGTGTCCATTTCTTATATCCGAGTGTCAGTTTCTCACATCCGTGTGTCCGTTTCTCACATCCGTGTGTCCGTTTCTTATATCCGAGTGTCAGTTTCTCACATCCGTGTGTCCGTTTCTCACATCTGTGTGTCTGTTTCTCACATCCGTGCATCCGTTTCTTACATTCCTGTGTCCGTTTCTCACATCCGTCTGTCTGTTTCTTACATCCGTGTGTCCATTTCTTATATCCGAGTGTCAGTTTCTCACATCCGTGCGTCCGTTTCTTACATTCGTGTGTCCGTTTCTTACATTCGTCTGTCCGTTTCTTACATCCGTGTGTCCGTTTCTCACATCCGTGCGTCCGTTTCTTACATTCGTGTGTCCGTTTCTCACATCCGTGTGTCCGTTTCTTACATTAGTGTGTCCGTTTCACACATCCGTGTGTCCGTTTCCCACATCCGTGTGTCCGTTTCCCACATCCGTGTGTCCGTTTCCCACATCCGTCTGTCCGTTTCTCACATCCATGTGCCCATTTCTTATATCTGTGTGCTAATTTCTTACATCTGTATGTCCGTTTATCACATCTGTGTGTCCCTCTTTTACATCCATATACCACCCATGTTTCTGTTTCTTACATCTGTATGTCTGTTTCTCACATATGTGTGTTCGTTTCTTACATCTGTATGTCCATTTCTTACATCCATGTGTCCGTTTCTTACATCCATGTGCCCATTTTTTGCAATCGCACACTATCCGTTTTCCAACATCAACATTAAAAAACGTACATGATCAAATACAGATTCTTAGGTTTATCATATAAATTTATCTGTGTCAACCCAGTGGTCTGGTTGCCACGGTAGTGTTGCCCCACAAGGGTTAATACTAAGCCTGGAAGCAAGAGGGGGGGGGGGGTCCCTTGGCCAGTAGTACCTACATTCAACACAGTTCCTACTCCGGGCCAGCAGAGGGAGCTCTAAACCTGGTGTTCTGGGGACTTTCCCAGAAGCTCTGACCTGGGGGAGGAGTTAGAAAAGTGACTGTTGGAAGCTGACCGTTAAAGAGTGAGGAACTGGAGTAGTGCGGACAAGCGAGCTGGGATCTGGGGCTAAGATAGCCGAGCCCAGAAAAGCGAAGTCTGCAGAGAGGCACAGGAGGAAGATTCTGGGGAGCGGAGCTGAACGGGCTCACCTCAGAAGAAAACGCTAAAGACCGGACATCGGAGTCCGTAGTTGCCAGGGTACTCAAGCACCGGGAACCAAATCTGAAGGGCAGGAAGACTGCAAGTCTCCTGGCCCCACAACAACCCAAAGGTGCAGCCGCACATCAGGGACCCGGAGCCGCATCCAGCAGAGCGGCACCTGAGAAGGGCCGCGCAGCCTACCATACGGGTAATGGGTAGTACCACAAGTCCCAGCAGAGAGGGCCTCTGTTTGACTAAAGTAGCGGGGTCCTGTAGGAGAGAAGACGAGTGTAGTGAAAAGGCCTCAATACTCACCTGGCTAAGGAGATACCCCCCCAACTGCTTCCAGGTCAACCAGATCGCTACCATCACTTGTACCGGTTTCCCAGCACATCACCGATTGTTGTGGAGTAAAAGTTAGGAGGTAAAGAAACTGCTGTCTTTGTCCGTTATTATCCGTAACCCAACCCTGCACCCTGAAGTCCACCGGATTCCCAAAATAGACTTTCCAACGGTTGCCCAGGGGTCTGGCTCCACCTATGGGGAGCAAGAACACCTCAGCTGTGCCATCACCATCTGCCCCGGGGAACACACAGCGGAGCGGCGGCCCACATAGCCGCAAAACCACAGGCGGCGTCACAAACTTTATTTCATTATAAATACAACTCCCATCATCATCCCCTTTATTTAAGAAAGACACCGCCAGGGTCACGGAGTTGGGCCCTGCCGCCACTTACATTCCCGGACCAGTCCGACCCGGTTCCGACTATTGCCTAAGGCCCTGGGGCTGGGTGTGTCATATCCATAGAAATCGCATGCCACATGGGTGTTTTATATGGGATGTGATTTGTTTTACGCACCCGATGACTTGAATAGGTCTCATCCCAGGCACAATTTTTTTTTTCTCACGGAGAGTTGGACTGAGATAAAAATCGGTCATCTGAACAGCCCTATTGGATAACGTGGGTGCACAGTGCCTGTGCTATATGATCAAAAATCAGCATATGTCACTCATCTGTATGTGCCCTTAAGCAAAGACTCTAATGAATGGAGTGGTGGTACTCAAGTGTGGACCCCAATGATCGGCAAATTATCACCAATGGTTTGGATACTTGATAGCCTATATTCTTGATACCACTCTTTTACATAGTACCTGATATCAGGTCAAAAGCGGCCATTTTTTTTCCAGCTGCTCGCATGAGTATTTGTGTTTTTCAAATCCGCCATCTGATTTTAGAAATATGGACCTATTTATTGAGTTTTTAATGATCTTGACCAAAGATATGTAACTTGTAGGATTCTTGGAGGGTGTCTTTGAGGTGTTCTGCTTCAGCTCTCCTCGTCATCTCATTGAGGAGCTCCTGCTATGTGGTCTTCCATATTCATGGACTTTGGCTTCCCTGGCCCCTAAAGCCCCCTTCACACATCAGTGATTCCGGTATGTATGACGTCCGTTTTCATACTTACAAATCAATGGGTCTGCACACACATCAGTGATTTCTCACGGACCGTGTGATTGTATGGAGCACATGCATGTCTGTATGTTCTGCATGGAGACAAGTCCAGTTTTCTCCAGCAGTACTGATTGTCACATGGACCGCACACTGGTGTAATCCGTGTGACACGTACCGGAGAAAACACGTGTCTTTGAAATAAAATAATGTTCTATACTCACCTGTCTCCAGCCCTGCTGTCACTTGCTTCTAGGCCCGCTCATTATGCTCATGAATATTCACTGCACTGCGGACCTGGAAGCAGCAGCGCCAGGAGACAGCAGCACTGGGGCCAGGTGAGTAAAAAGTTCCTGATCTCCGTGTGCTTTCACGGATAGCACATGGAGAACATACGTGTGACAAAATCATGGCACATGGGGGGCCATACGCACCTACAACACATGCATGAAAAACGAGTGTTCTCCACGGACATGTAAAAGAGGCCTAACACAGAGATCATGGTCTTTCTCTCAATTTTATGCTGCCCTCAGATTGGTAAACATGAGCCTGTGACAGATTTTCTTCCATAGAAACATCCAGTAGTGAAAAATATCCAACATCGGGTGGTCCAGAGCATGCAGGACCCTCTTGAGTTGCTGTATATGGACATATTGGTAATTAACTACATACACAAATTAGGTTACAAAGTTACTTAAAAAAACCCAAATAGAACATCTCTAATGTTTCATCATTAACTTACGATTTTCCGGCTTGATTGGAAGGATTTGGCTTATTTTATCAGGGGATCCTGGGCTTTCAGCCTTCGTCACGTGCTCAAAATTAATGATGAACATCATTGCTACCCCTTCCTGGTTCTTCACCGGTATGACATGTGTGCTGCAGATGAACGTGGATCCTAAAAAGAGAAAAAAACTGGGTTAATTAAATATAGTAATCAACTATAATATTAACTTTTCAGTCCAAGAGCAAACAGATGTCATTGAAGCATCACTTTTTGTTTTTTTGTATTTTTTTCAGCCCTGGAGTGGCACTTTAAAAGTAAGTCTCCTGCCCCCGTTCTTATTCTCTCCCTCTGGCAGCTTCATTCTTTGTTGGAGTCGCTCCAGGACTGCAGGGCCATCTTTTTACTATAACTTCTGACTGGTCAGAAATGACGTCACAAGCGTTCAACACAAGTCTATGAGAGCCACAAAGAGGCCCTCATAGACTGGTATTGAGTTGATACCTATGGAGGTGTTTGCAGGTCACAGATCACTGGAGACAGACTTCATACAAGATGAAGCCGCCGGAAAGTGAGTATAAAACTCTAGAAGCGCAATGAAAAAATGCTGGAGTGGTGCTTTAAAGGGAATGTCTTTCAGAAAATGACCTATTGTTTTTATGTTTACTTTCATTTTTCAATTGTTTATATAATTTATCTATACTTAAAAAACCTGAAATGTAACAAATTCCCAATGGCCACTTATACTAGACTCATTCTTCCTGTTCTGTACAGAGAACTTTCAGGAGCTTCATTGTTATCACAGACAGAGTTACAATGACAGATTATACCTATATGTTCAGTAAATAACAAGATCCACCAATTCACAAGAGGAGATGTCACAGCTCACTTCCCCCATCCTCTTTTACAATACCAAATAACAACTTTACATACAGTAGATAACAAGGTAGCCACCATTCACAATAGGTGATGTCACAGCTCACCTCCTGCTCTGATACAATGATTGACATCAACTCTATATTCAGTAGAGGACATAGGATCCACCATTCCCAATAGATGATGTCACAGCTCACCTCCTCTCCTGTACAATGACTGTTAACACCTATATATACACTAGATAACACAGGATCCACCATGCACAATAAGTGATGTTACAGCGCACCTCCTCCTCCCTTACAATGACTGATAACACCTCTATATACACAGAAGATAACACATGATCCACCATACACAATAAGTGATGTCACAGCTCACCTCCTCCTGTACAATGACTGATAACACCTTTATGTTGCAGCAAATAACACAGGATCCACCATTCACAATAGGTGATGTCACAGCTCACCTCCTCCTTCTGTACGATGATTTTTACCCTGATGAGAGCATGCTCATTAAATACTGCTAATATCTTTGTGCCCGACAGGCACGACAAGTCTAATATTAGTCCTAGTGTCCAGTGTGTATAGAAGCTTTACCAGCCATATAGTACAATACCAAAGGGAAGGGGAAAAGAATGCCTTATCACTACGGAAAGGGGGAAGTGGTGACCCCTACCAACAACCTGCAGCTCACCCTCACTGCCCTCACCAACCCTATACAGGCTCCGCACCTATCACCGAGCTGGAATAGCTGGGGCTCTGTCTTACCCTGGCAAATGGATCCTAAGTAAGGATGGAAGGTATGAGCTCTTCATCAACACCACGAACACTAAAGGAAGACAGAAGGGTACAATACAGGGGAAACACAAATGCTACCACCTGAGCCCAGGTAGATAGCAAAAGTTAAACATTTATCTTAGGAGCAGCTACCACAAAAGTCTCTGGAACAACAAAAGGAGACGACTGCTGCAGACCACAGCCAGGAACAACTATACACCCTACCCAAAACCAACCCAGGGTGAGGTTATAAACCACACAGAATGCACCCCAGGGTGAGGTTATAAACCACACCCAAACCACCCCAGGGTGAGGTTATAAACCACATCCAAACCACCCCAGGGTGAGGTTATAAATCGCACCCAAACCACCCCAGGGTGAGGTTATAAACCGCACCCAAACCACCCCAGGGTGAGGTTATAAACCGCACCCAAACCACCCCAGGGTGAGGTTATAAACTGCACCCAAACCGCTCCAGGGTGAGGTTATAAACCACACCTAAACCAACCCAGGGTGAGGTTATAAACCGCACCCAAACCAACCCAGGGTGAGGTTATAAACCGCACCCAAACCAACCCAGGGTGAGGTTATAAACCACACAGAATGCACCCCAGGGTGAGGTTATAAACAACACCCAAACCACCCCAGGGTGAGGTTATAAACCCCATCCAAACCACCCCAAGGTGAGGTTATAAACCGCACCCAAACCACCCCAGGGTGAGGTTATAACCGCATCCAAACCACCCCAGGATGAGGTTATAAACCGCACCCAAACCACCCCAGGGTGAGGTTATAAACCGCACTCAAACCACCCCAGGGTGAGGTTATAAACCACACCCAAACCGCCCCAGGGTGAGGTTATAAACCGTACCCAAACCACCCCAGGGTGAGGTTATAAACCACACCCAAACCACCCCAGGGTGAGGTTATAAACCGCACCCAAACCACCCCAGGGTGAGGTTTATAAAGGAAGTCAGAGGCTGGAAACTGAGAGGAAAAACTGACAGTTTCCCAGGGTCATAGAGTCCGCTGCTGCAGAAACAGGTAACCGTCAGATAACATGTACTGCCAATCTCTGGCATTTTCTAACACTTGCTGCCACTGGATTGTCAGCTGGCCATAACGCCTCCGTGACGGGCTGTGACAGTAAATTGCTGTTTCTTTTCTTCAGTTTTTAATACAGAGTGAAATATGAAAAAACAAACGAAAAAGGAATTATCAAAAATGTATAAAAAACAAACAGAAAAACCCATACATTTAACATAGAAAATAGATTTGAGCAATAGGTCATTTTCTGACGACTCTTTCTTCTTTAACATTGGATAAACTGTGACTGATTGGTTCTACGGAAAATAGAGAAACAGCTGAGTATATTTCAGGGGTGTAACGATGAGATACAAAAGTAGCAATCGCACCCCCACATAGGTGCCTAAGGGAACATAAAGATGCCAGTGTTAGGTGGAGGTCCTGTTACAGACTTTGCCTTGGTGCCCAAGAGCTTCATATTAATAATAATAATACAATTATCACAAATAGAAAAATCAATCAACGGATCATCTAAAATTACCATGAAAGTATAAGCGAGAACAGAAGAAATCTGAGTAATTTCTATATTTAATTTCCCCACCGCTGTGCGACAAGCAGTCAGATCCTAATTTACATACGTCGTTTAATAGAAAGTTAAAAATATAATTACAGTAATGCCTAATTAAAAGTTCTGCAGTTCCTACTTCTAGCTTTATCTTTAATGTGTGGCGGTTAATCTGCTCACATTGATGAGTGCATTAATAGGCGGCGCAGATGTCCTAGTTTAGTAGTAATTTACAAAACTTCTTTAGAGGGGTGAGACTTTTTTTTGCTGACTAGGACTTAATTCCTGCATATCTAAAGGATTGTCAAACTTAAGAAAAAAAGGTGTAAGACAAGACACTTTTATGAAATAAAAAACCATCTAATTAGAGTCTATGAAATTAAGGTTTCCAAAAAAAATGCTGGACTACTTTGGATGATTGACGCACCCACCGGGGCCTGGGGCAACTCGTTACCGGGCCGCTGTGGTTCTTCTGCTGCTTCGGGGATGCCGCGGTGGCCAGGCCCGGTTCTGTGACCCCAGAGGTGTTGTTTAAATAAAGATCGTTGATCGTTGACACGTCGCTCCAAATCAAAATGTCGTTGGTGTTTCGTTCCGCAGGTTGTTTGTCGTTCCAGCTGCACCACATATCGTTGTGTGTGACACCACAGGAACGACGAACATCATCCTACCTGCGATCATCGGAAAGGAGGAAGGAAGGAGGTGGGCGGCAGGTTCCGGCCGCTCATCTCCTCCCCTCCTCTTCTATTGGGCGGCCGTTTTGTGACGCCGCTGTGATGTTGCTGTGACGCCGAATGCACCTCCCCCTTGAAGGAGTGATTGTTCGGCAGCAATAGCGACGTCGCTGAACAGGTATGTGAGTGTGACGCTGCCGTAGCGATATTGTTTGCTACGGCAGCGATCACCACATGTTGCACTAATGACGGGGGTGGGTGCTATCACTAGCGATGTCGCAGCGTGTAAAGCACCCTATAGGGACCTCAGGGGCTGATGGTGATGCAGCTGGGATGGTATAGCTCTCCACAGGTAGAGCTGGGCCCCAGGGCGGATGATGGTGGTAGTAGTCTATTATGGTGGGCACAGGCGGATAATGGAGCAACTCAGGGGTGCAGTCAGTATATGTTTACTCACTGTAGCCAGTTACATGCTTGCCGGGGACCACCCTTGGAGGCCCGGGATTCACCGTGATGGGCTCCAGCCGATCACGGGTAGTTCGGAGGTCGAGTCCAGTGCACCCTTCTGTAGTGTACTCTTTCGCTGGTCAACTTCTGTGCTGGCTTCACCCTCCTGTCTTGCGCCCTTGCTCACCGAACCCTCTCCGGTGCTCGTGAACCCTGTTTCGTGGCGTGAAGCTCTATCCCTCTTGGTCCTTGTTGGGTCACTTTTCCAGTGAATTCGTATGACACCTCAGCCACTGGTTTCACCCGTAGGTTTAGTCTCCTCTAGCCTGTGGACCAGTCCCTGAATTGCGACCGTGTCCCTCCACTCGTAGATTATGTGTGGAATGAGGCCATGGGGTGGTGTAGGAATTCGCGTGGGCTCTGGGACCCTTCTTTCAATGCCTGAGCCGAGCGGTACCCGCTCCAGACCGCAGGTCTTTCTCCTTTTCTGCTCCTCTCCAACTCCTCTCATTTCCTTCCTTTTTCTCTCTCCACAATACACCTCTGTTCCCGTTCAGCTGAATCCACCCCAGTCTGGTTATAATCACGCCCTCACCATGTTTAGTGATCTGTTGCTAAGCGAGTATGCTATGCTTTTGCATGGACTGGCATTGACCTCCTCCTTACCAGGATGGGATACCACACCTCTGGCTGAGGTGCAGTACATCTGTGGTGACTGAAGCCTCAGAGGCGCCACATGATCACTATTTGTTAAAAAGGTTTCTTTGATTATAAGTTGATCATATGCTTGGAACCGTCCCCTCCTGGAGTTTTCGGCTTCCCACTCCCAGTTCGCCATTCGCCATTCAGACTGCACTCTTCTCTCCGGGTCTCTGAGTGCCATCAAGACTCAAAATCTCTCGCTCAGCTCTTTTCAATTCACATGCTGCAGGGAAAATGGCACCAATCTCTGTCTCACCACATGCTTTCCTGTTGTTCGACTCAGGCTTTTCCAGGGCTGGTCTGCTGATGCGTCCGCTAATTACTTCAACCTAGCCTCCCGCAGCGCGTACCTGCCATCCTGGTGTCACGGTTGTGTCATAGGTGACAGACAGTCATGTGGTTTCTGGCTATAGAAGGTCACAGCATGTCTATTGTTACTGCTGTCAATATTCATTGTAATAGGTAGCTTCCCTGCTGAATTCATCTCTCCCTTTTTAGGATCCAGCAGGAGCTTCCACCCAGCTGCTGATTATCAGTATTCTCTTGGTGCTTAAATACTCCCATCTTCCCTGGACTGGTGCTAAAGATATTATTCAGTTCATTCTAGCTCTGGTTGCAAGGAGATGGCTTGTACTCCTCTGTGGTATTGCTGAAGCTTTGCTGAACTCCTGCCTGTGTCATCTGTGGATAAGTAATTTATGCTTTTTCCCTCCTTTAGCATGACACCTGGGCCGGGTCTGCGCATCAGGGCATACTCTCTTGGCCGGGTCCCAGCTGTTAGGTATACCTTCTTTCAGACTGATGCTCCAATGGCCGGTAAACATTTTCACGCCTCCAAGCGCCCTCTTTTCGCATGAAAGATAGACTCTCCTCCTTTCCGTATAGGAGCCATCACCAACTTTCTGGAATTTATTCATTGCGTTTCAAGGTAAACGCCAATGTATACATCATCACGTGACTGTTGCATTCAATTACAGATTGCAATGAACACAATTGATGGCACAAAATTGATGGAGGCCAAGTGTACAGTTGTAGGTGAAAGTTTTGAGACCAACACAAATTTTGGTTTTCACAGTGTTTTGCTCCTGCCACTGTTTTGGGTCAGCTCCACGTCAGGCTTTGCAGACAACCATGGCGGCCTGCTATTGCATGATCTGCCTGAGCCTATTTAAGGGCCCTGGTAATGATTGAAGGAGACTGATCTTGATTGTGGGACTGAGCTTGATTTTGTTTGCTGTTCTGCTTCATGGCTTCTGTGAATTTTGGAGTCCCACCTGCAACCAGTCCTGGGACTTGGACCTTCTGTTCCAAGGTTGTCTAACTTCCGAGTCTTATGTCTTTTTCCTGTCTGCCAGCGCTCTCCAGCCATCATGTGTCCGTCAATAACTCTTCTTCTATCTGTCAGCTGCCAGCTGTCATCCTGATGCTGACACCGCCCGCCAGGATCTCTGCTACCAGTGGCCTCGGGCTATCCGCTTCACAGTCGTCTTTTTCCCTGCTGCTTCATCTCGGGTTCCTGTCCACCTGGACTAGCGAGCTTAGTGGATCTACCACCACCGCGTGGGCTCATCACATGTAACAAAGTTTGCTGCCTTCTGCTTCTGTGTTTTTAGATCTTTTGGCCAGATATTTCTCTGGTTACAGAAGTACAATTACCAGCATTTCAAAAACTTGATGTATTTGTCAATAAAATTTTAAAAACTTATTTAAAGACTCAATGGTTGCAGTTTTGACCGTAATTTTTCAAGACTTCTGCAATTCATTCGGGCAACTGGATATCAGCTTCTAGTCAAATCCTTAATGATGGCAATTCATTCTTTTTTCATCAATGCTTGGAGTTTACCACAATTTCTGTGTTTTTCTTTGTCTACCTGCTGTTATGCGCACAGACGTGCACACGTGGAAAATAACGTAAAATAAGGTGTAACTTAAAACTACTACACCTGACTGATAGTTCTTGTACAGACTAGAGGTCCCAGTTGTGCAGCACCTAAAGATCCCTGCGCAGACTGAAACACCCCTAATTGGATGACTCAGATGAAGTAGACATGAGCGAACCCAACCTGTAAAGTCTGTGCCTGAGTTCGGGTGTTGTTCATATGCTACTCAGAAGATTGAGCATTGGGGTGTTCGGGTACAGTCGGTGCTCGGCCTAGTAAGAGCCGCTTGCAGTCTCTAAATGGCTCTCACTAGGGGTATAAACAACATTGTCGGATGCTGTGTGTATTTAAAAAAAAAAAACAACAAACTCCTTCCCCCTGAAATGCTCTATTTATGGCTGGCTGTATGTTGGCAGAGAGCCGAACTGCTCAATCAGTGACTTGCATTATACTCGTTACTCTAGTTGAGCCCGTAAGTTTGGATCCCCATTGACTTATATGAGGTTTGGGGTTGAGCAACATGTTCAGGTGAAGTTTGGGTCCCAAAACAGGCAGAACTCGGCAAACCCGAACATTCACGGATCCGCTCATCTCTATTCCTAAGTATACATTCGAGGGTTCCATGTACCGCGTTACAAATCAAGGGGAAGGTGCAGAGTAAAAATAAAATAAACCAAAAGTAATAATCTCCCAGGAGAAACACTAGGCAGACAGGCTGTAGTTCTAAGCAGGGTGCACTTCAGAAATATCACCAGCGGGGAATGGAAGCCCAGGGAAGCTTTAAATAGTTACACCAGCTGGGTGACAGGGCAGACTGAATTACAGTATTGGAAACACTTCTTGGCAAAAAGGCAATGAAAACACAAACAAAGTGTTCAGAACCAGGGAAGTGACTGAACCAGACTGTGGCACAGTAGAGAGGCAAACGGACCACACCACAGGAGGTTGTGAGATCAAATCTGAGGCTTGACACCTGCTTTTTGAGGATTGCCCACTAATTCTCAAGGGAACTGAGATTTTGGTAGTTTCCCACAATTTTATTGCTTTGTTAACCAAGCCACTTAGTTATCACTTTTGCCTTGCAAAATGGTCTACATTATGCTCGAAAAAGCATTGTTCTTCACCAAATTTCTCCTGGATCATTGCATTGGGAAAAGTGTTCAGATCTCATTCTTTATGCATAGCAGTGATCTAAAGGCCGCTTTACACGCTGCGATATTGGTACCGATATCGCTAGTGTGGGTACCCGCCCCCATCTGTTGTGCGACACGGGCAAATTGCTGCCCGTGCCGCACAACATCGCCCAGACCCGTCCCACTACTTACCTGCCCGGCGACGTCGCTGTGACCGGCGAACCACCTCCTTTCTAAGGGGGCGGTTCGTTCAGCGTCACAACAGCGTCAAAGCTGAGTCACTGAACCGCCGCCCAATAGAAGCGGAGGGGCGGAGATGAGCGGGACGTAACATCCCGCCCACCTCCTTCCTTCCGCATAGCGGCCAGGAGGCAGGTAAGGAGAGGTTCCTTGTTCCTGCGGTGTCACACGGAGCGATGTGTGCTGCCGCAGGAACGAGAAACAACCTCGTTACTGCTGCAGTAACGATTTTTGAGAATGGACCCCCATGTCACCGATGAGCGGTTTTGCACATTTTTGCAACGATGCAAAACTGCTCATAGGTGTCACACGCAACGGCATCGCTAATGCGGCCGGATGTGCGTCACCAATTCCGTGACCCCAACGAGTTCGCATTAGCGATGTCGTAGCGTGTAAAGCCCCCTTTAGGCACAATTGTGAGTAATACACTGCCATAGATGAAAACCCTCCACACATTTATGGTCTTAAGGCCCCGTCACACGCAGCGATATCGCTAGCGAGCGTACCTGCCCCCGTTGTTTGTGTGTTACAGGCAAATCGCTGCCCGTGGCGCACAATATCGTTTGGAGCCACCATACGGACTTACCTGCCTAGCGACGTCACTGTGGCCGGCAAACCGCCTCCTATCTAAGGGGGCGGTTCGTGTGGCGTCAAGCGGCGTCACTAAGCGGCCGCCCAATAGAAGCAGAGGGGCGGAGATGACCGGCCGTAACATCCCACCCACCTCCTTCCTTCCTCATTGCCGGCGGCTGCAGGTAAGCAGTTGTTTGTTGTTCCCGGGGTGTCACACGTAGCCATGTGTGCTGCCACAGGAACAACGAACAACCTGCGTCCTCAACAATCAACGATTTTTTGAAAATGAACGACGTGTCAACGATGGACAATTTGGTGAATATTTTCCATGGTTAATGGTCGCTCGTTGGTGTCACACGCAACGACGTCGCTAACGATGCCGGATGTGCGTCACGCAATCCGTGACCCCGGCCATATATCGTTAGGTACGTTGTTGCATGTAACGGGGCCTTTAGAATAATATATTGCTGGCATGAAATAGGACTCACGCTCACCTTTTTTTTCTCAGGACAATCATTCTTGCAGATGTCCCAAACAATCTGAGGGGGATTCATCAGGGAAAATACCTTTACCCCAATCCTCTGAAGTACTATCCCTGTACTTCTTTCAAAGTTATTTTCTCTGATGACTCCCCCTTCAAGATACGCCATGAGGTCTTGCGACTGGGTCTTAGACAACGTCATCATGTTGCGAGGGACAAGTAATCAAAAGGAGCGCCCGCAATGTCAGCATGTGAGCGGCAACTGAGAATGTTTACACTGCTCCAGCTCCTAGATATGTTGGCGCTGGATCATGGTAAAGTAAATCTTTTTGGTTAACGCTAGAACCAATCCTTTAGGATCATAAAAGAAGAGGAAATGAACATTGCCCTTATATACAGGTTAGCAAATCCCAGTACACAATGTGGATGCCCTCCCTTCTACTTCTATGGATGGCACTTCGCCATCGATAGTCCCTTATTACCCTAGAACGCACCGAACAAACTGGTCCATCCCAATTCTTTCTTTCCGTATTATTATTATAAAGAGATTTAGTAAAACATATTAAAAAGAAATTGTGCTTTCCACAGTCTCTACCCCCTTTCGCAGGCCGTGACTTCCCCTCCTTCAGTACGGCTCATCAATTTGTTATGATCACGCTGTTCAAGTTTTATCCATTGTGTCTTTAAACCATCTCCTGAAACAGTTACACCATGGCGCTTGCTTCAGTTGCCATGGAAACAAACAAAATGACTTTAGTAAACAGAAAATAAGCAATTTCGGATTGTTCCACAAACACTATAAATAGCCGTGTTGCGGGATAGTCATCTCGGTCTGCTCAGACTTATTAAATAAACGCTGGAGCCTTCACCATCGGAGAATAGCGTCTTTAGGCTAATGAATAATGTTCTATATAGCTGTCTTAGCGGAGAGGGGATTTTTCATCTGAATGTACAGCCATGATATTTTCCCTTTTGTGCAGGCGTCAGCATTTCTAAATGGCTTTTCTATTGTTTGTTTACATTCTCGGGCTAAAAAAAAAAAAAAAAAGAAGCAGATTTATCTAGAAAGCACGGAACGGCGGAAGACGAAACTCTATGTATCAGAAGAGTCTCCGAGTAAATGACTATTAAAGACAGAGCAGCCAATCAGAATTCCCGCAATTCCCCTGAACATTCCGTTTATTTATTTATATTTTTAAATCTGCCATACGGTTCCAGAGATACAAGCATCACATTGTTATGATCTTTATTAATACGGTGGCGCTCAAAAGGTAATTATGTAGGGCAGTCTAAAGACACACCTCAGAGGATCCTGTGAGTCACTCCCCTTTTTGAAAAAAACATAAACATTTACACAAGATTAAAAAAAAAACCTTATCTTTGAATCATATGGCAGAATTAAAAAAAAAACAAAACAAAACATAAACAAACGAATACTTAAATTATTGGCTATTTTTTGATCCGTTGATAGGTCATCTTCAACTATCTGTAATAGAACTCTCGTACACTTATTTATTGTAATGTATGCCATGAATAAGCACCATTAACATATGAAGGTTCGAAAAGTGTAGACGTTCACATGTAGTTTTGCCATAATATAAAACTGAAAAGACAAAAGGGGTGCAGATGGTGTCTTACCTGGTGTGTTATCTGGCAGTACAAGTTAAGGAATAAATATTTGCACTAACCTGATATGGTTGTGTTAAGACATAACCACTAAGGCACGTAAGAAATGCTGGTTGCTGCAGAACCCACAAGAGACAGTGATAAACCCACCAAGGACACCATCTGCAAGGAGTTTGTATGTTCTCCCTGTGTTTGCATGGGTTTCCTCCGGGTTTTCCGGTTTCCTTCCACACTCCAAAAACATACAGATAGGGACCTTAGGTGGACCTTAGATTGTGAGCCCCAATGAGCCCCAATGTAAAGTGCTACAAAATTAATATCGCTATATAAATGAATAAATATTATTATTAAGATGAAAAGGGTTAATCCGCGCTGCCAGAGGAAGGAGGATCATTGAAGATCAATAGTGTTGAAACATCTAACTTTTCTTGTTTTACGCGTTTCGGAGTTATTCTCTCTCCTTCTTCAGGAACAAAGGTATATTATTGATATTTCATCCTGAAGAAGGAGTTAAAATAACACCGAAACGTGTGGAACAATAAAAGTCAGACGCTTTAACCCTATTGATCTTCCTCTGGCAGCCCTGATTAACCCTATTTATCTTCAGAATTTTTTTTTGCCAGTTAATCTTGTTTTCAACTGTGTGTATTTTTAAATGAAACTAATAAAATATCACTGTTATTTTACGGTAATTTGGAAGTTACAGTGCTGGACTTCCCTCCTTTTCTATGGAACTATTTTTATATGCACCTGATTTCAACTCAGAGTCCCTTTGTCTTGCTTGTGAACCCAGTAGCCCATGAGGGAATTTCCTATGAGGTGAGCTGAACAAACCTAAGTCTTCTTTTCCTGCAATAATTTAACCCTTTCCCTGTTCATGCATTTCAGGTCTTAAAGACAAAAGCAAATTTAGCAATTTTGCTATGTCCTTATCAGAAAGGTTATAACGAAATACCATGTGATGGAAAAGGATCTAACATCCATTTCATCATGAAAACACTTTTATTTTAGAAGCCATTTAAGGCTATGTGCGCGTACGTTTGGTGCAAAAAATTTTCTACATGAAATCTGCACTTTGTGGCAAAAAAACCGACCAACGCGTTTTTGGTGTGTTTTTCTGCCAGGCATTTTTTTTAATAAAGTCAATGGGTGGAAGGGCCAGAAAACACAAAAAAAATGCACCAACAATAGAGATGCTGCAGTTTAATTTCTGCACCAAATCTGCAAATAAAAAATAAGCAACGTGTGCACAAAACTTCAGGATTGTCATTGACTTTGCTGGCTTAAGGATAGGCATGCAGATTTGAGCCACAAACTGCACCAAAAATGCATAAAAAATGTGCATGTGTGACTAAAATTCATGAAAAAAGTCCTAGTACATGTAAAATATAAAGCCAATGCACATGAGGGTAGGTCACGAACAAACGCGTTTCAGACTGGCGTCTTTAGTTATTGTGTAAAAACTATATAACTATATACCAATTTTATGTATCACCATTAATTTAATATTGTTTTTTTCTTGTTTCAGGAGAAATAGCGCTTTTTTTCGGTGGTATATTGAAGGTATTCTTTTTGGTTTGCTACTTACAAAAAAAGTTCAAAAATGTATAAAAAAAATATTGTTATTTGTAATTGTGTTTAAATAAATAAAATTTTTATTTTTATGTGATTCTAGATGTATTTATGTATTACACAAATACCAACTACGCTGATGTACAGTATGTTAAACTTTTACATTTTACAGTACGTTTACATTTAAAGGTGTTTTCCCACTATAAGGCTTAAGAAAATAAAACTTAATTATAGGAAACAAACTGTATTGTGTCTGAAGAAACCTACTAAGACAACAAGGTAAAAACCAAACAAAACACAAAATATGGGGTATTTTGGGTATTCTTTTTAACTAAAGAATTATTTTTTTTTTCTAATTTGGTTTAACTGTGTATAGTTATTACATTGGTTTAAATACATCCCCTGATGAATAGGTGAAACGCGCGTTGGGACCTGGGAGGCTTCACACGATTGAATTAACGGGTTAGTACCATTATTATGATTGTTTACTAAATTCGGGGGTACATGGGTGGATATTGATTAGGGTTTTGTACTTGAATTGAAAGGCACTTAGTGTTATGATCCGGTAACCGGCATGTGGATTCTTAAGTGTGGATCGATAAGTGTGCAGAAAATGAATTAGCCCGAATTTCAAATTATGCACTAATTTACTCACCATCTAATCTCCATCATCTAATCATCGTGTCTGCTCTATTCACAGGTATGTGTGACAGCCACCCATCTTTCCCATGAATTTGCCTTTCCTGCCATGTATCCTGTTTTCTCTACATCTGGTATGTGTGACAGCCACCCATCTTTCCCATGAGTTTGCCTTTCCTTCCATGTATCCTGTTTTCTCTACATCTGGTATTTGTGTAATTACCACTCCATGAACCCCCCCATTCTCCCGTTTTTTATGACCTCCCTGTTATCTGTGCCTGTGTTCTCATACAGCTGGGGTCAGCTTTGATTTAACTAATCAGGCTAGTACCAGCCCCTCCCTTCTGTGATCCACCTGAGTGCTTCTAACACTATATATGTGGCTCACATTGTCGGCATGTGGATCCTTAAGTGTGGATCGATAAGTGTGCAGAAAATAAATTAGCCCGAATTTGCCCGGAAAGGACCGGAAGGTAACTGAAAATATAGTCACAGTAAACAATGTTTGTGTGTGTTTTAACTTTCACCTCTATAATACTTCACTTTCTAATTTCCCCTCTAATTCCTACGCCCATTAATGAACTATACATCTCTCTCTCCATGCTCCCCACCCATCTCACCCTCTCCTCAGATCTGTTCCTCCACTTTACACACTCTTTTTCCAGACACACACGGTCACCTCACGGCCTCTCCTGCTCCCACCTACTAACACTCTCTCTGCTTCTCCTCACTGCTGGTGATATCTCTCCAAATCCTGGTCCTCCTCACCACACCCCCATTGTCACATCAAACTGCCATCCACACTCTAACACTAATTTCCGCACCCTCTCTAACCTCATACCCATTTACCCAGCCC
Source organism: Anomaloglossus baeobatrachus (assembly GCF_048569485.1). Taxonomy (NCBI): domain Eukaryota; kingdom Metazoa; phylum Chordata; class Amphibia; order Anura; family Aromobatidae; genus Anomaloglossus; species Anomaloglossus baeobatrachus. Next base: position 46,547,201 of record NC_134359.1, read on the forward strand.
CGGCTCCCCCAGTCCCACTAACAGGAGCTCTATGGAACCCTCGCTCTGTCTGCAATAAACTTTCCTACATCCATGATCTTTTCATCACTAATAAACTTTCCATTCTTGGCATCACAGAAACCTGGCTCACCCCCTCTGACACAGCCTCTCCTGCTGTACTTTCTTATGGCGGTCTTCAACTCTCTCACACCCCCCGCCCCACTAACAAGCATGGTGGAGGAGTGGGTTTGCTCCTGTCCGACCAATGCTCCTTTACACCAATTTCACTACCGCCCTCGGTCACTCTCCCCTCTTTTGAGGTGCACTCCGTACGACTCTACACCCCTTCCAACCTCCAACTGGCTGTCATTTATCACCCCCCCAGGGCCAGCCACTGCCTTTTTTGACCATTTCACCACCTGGCTACTACATTTCCTTTCCACCGACATCCCCACCATCATCATGGGTGACTTTAACATCCCCATTGACATTTCTCACTCATCTGTCTCTAAACTTCTAACACTCGTTTCTCCCTTTGGCCTCACCCAATGGTCCTCTGCAGCTACTCACAAAGATGGCCACACACTGGACCTCATCTTCACTCGTCTCTGTTCCCTATCTAACCTCTCTAACTCGCCTCTCCCCCTGTCTGACCACAATCTACTCACCTTCTCTTCCCTTTCTTATCCAAGTACACAACCCCCCCTCCACAATCTCTCCCACCCCCGCAGAAATCTCAATCACCTTGACTTACATTCATTTTCTCAGTCTCTTTTCCCTCTTACAGACATTGCTTCTTCACACAATGCAGATGCTGCTGCCACTTTATATAACACCACCATCTCTGCAGCTCTTGAATCAGCTGCCCCTCTCACACACACCAAAACCCGCACAATCAACAGGCAACCCTGGCACATGAACCAGACTAAAGAATTGAGACGGGCTTCCAGAATTGCTGAGCACAGATGGAAGAGGTCTCATTTCACCAAGCACTTCGTTACATACAAACAAGCTCTCACCACTTTCAAGTCTGCACTCACTGCTGCAAAACAAACTTACTTCTCATCCCTCATATCCTCTCTATCCCACAACCCTAAACAGCTATTCAACACTTTCAACTCTCTCCTTCGTCCCCCGGCACCACCTCCGTCTCCTCTCATCTCAGCTGAAGACTTTGCCTCTTTCAAGCAGAAGATTGACAACATCAGAGCAAGCTTTGGCCCACAATCACCACAGCCACTCCTCACAACTACTCAGCCTTATTCCTCCAAATCCAGCTTCTCCACCATGACAGAAGATCATCTTTCCACTCTACTCTCAAGATCACATCTCACAACCTGCCTGCTCGATCCACTCCCATCTCACCTCATCCCCAATCTCACCACAGTCTTCATCCCAACCCTAACCCATCTCTTCAACCTATCATCTACAACTGGTGTATTTCCTTCATGCTTTAAACATGCCTCCATCACACCCATCCTCAAAAAGCCCTCCCTTGATCCTTCCTCTGTGTCAAATTATCGCCCCATATCACTTCTTCCTTATGCCTCAAAACTACTGGAACAGCATGTCCATCTTGAACTGTCCTCTTACCTCTCTTCCTGCTCCCTCTTTGACCGACTACAATCTGGCTTCCGACCCTATCATTCCACTGAAACTGCCCTAACAAAAGTCACTAACGACCTACTAACCGCAAAATCCAAGCGACACTCCTCTGTCCTCCTCCTTCTGGACCTGTCCTCTGCCTTTGACACAGTAGACCACTGCCTTCTACTACAAATTCTCTCATCTCTGGGCATCACAGACTTGGCGCTATCTTGGATCTCCTCATACTTAACCGACCGAACTTTCAGCGTCTCCCACTCTCACACCACTTCCTCATCTCGCCCCCTATCTGTCGGGGTCCCCCAAGGTTCAGTTCTTGGACCCCTGCTGTTCTCCATTTACACCCTTGGCCTGAGACAGCTCATAGAGTCCCACGGCTTTCAGTATCATCGCTACGCTGATGATATGCAGATCTACCTCTCTGGACCTGACATCACCTCCCTACTAACCAGAATCGCACAATGTCTGTCTGCTATTTCATCCTTTTTCTCTGCCCGATTCTTAAAATTGAACATGGACAAAACAGAATTCATTGTCTTTCCCCCCCATCACTCAACTCCCCCACCTGACATATCCATCAATGTCAATGGCTGCCCACTCTCCCCGGTCCCTCGTGCTCGCTGCCTGGGAGTATTCCTAGACTCTGATCTCTCTTTCAAGCCACACATCCAAGCCCTCTTCACCTCCTGCCACCTCCAACTTAAAAATATTTCACGGATCCGAACACTCCTTTCCCAAGAAGCTGCAAAAACATTAGTACATGCCCTTATTATCTCCCGCCTGGATTATTGCAACCTCCTGCTCTGTGGCCTCCCTTCTAACAGTCTCGCACCCCTACAATCTATTCTAAACTATGCTGCCCGACTAATCCACCTGTCCCCCCGCTACTCCCCGACCTCTCCTCTCTGCCAATCCCTTCACTGGCTTCCCATTGCCCAATGACTCCACTTCAAAACCCTAACCATGACCTACAAAGCCATCCACAACCTGTCTCCTCCTTACATCTCTGACCTAGTATCCCGGTACTTACCTGCACGTAACCTTCGATCCTCACAAGATCTCCTTCTCTGCTCCCCTCTCATCTCCTCTTCCCACCATCGCATCCAAGATTTCTCCCGTGCCTCCCCCATACTCTGGAATGCTCTGCCACAACACATCAGACTCTCGCCTACCTTGGCAAGCTTCAAAAGGAACCTGAAGACCCACCTCTTCCGACAAGTCTACAACCTGCCGTAACCCTCAGTCTGATGCAGCGCCGCACAATCAGCTCTACCCTCACCTACTGTATCCTCACCTATCCCTTGTAGACGGTGAGCCCTCGCGGGCAGGGACCTCTATCCTCCTGTACCTTTCTGTGTCTTGTATTGTTTATGATTATTGTACTTGCGCTATTATGTATACCTCTTTCACATGTAAAGCGCCATGGAATTGATGGCGCTATAATAATAAATAATAATCATAATAATAATAACCGTGGAAGATTACAAAAAACTCCCATTAGTGTAAAAACACCAAGAACAACAAAAGTAGTTGGAACCTGGGCTGACCGCAATCCCCTAACTATCAGATCACACTAGAAGCAGCCATAGAGCGTTCCTAAACACCTAGACGCCTCGTCAGAGCCTGAGAAACTAGCTACGCCTCACAGATAGAAATGAGGAAATCTACTGTGCCTCAGAGAAGTCCCCAAAGGAGTAGACAGCACCCGACATATAAAGATTACGGTGATGTAGGAAAACACGATACACAGATAGGAAAAACAGATTAAGCAAAGGCGAGGCCCAACTAACTAGATACAAAGGAAAGGAAAGGAAACTGATTGTGGTCAGTACAAAAATCCCTGCAGAAAATTACAAATTTCCCGATAGTAAAAATGGCCCTTGAGGTTTGAACGACCTCGCCCCCACTATATCAGGTCCTCTTGTAAATAATGGGAGAACAAAATACCAAAAAGAACACAAAAATACAAAAGCGCAAATAATCAAGTTAGACAGGGAGAAACTTCCTTTTCAAGTATATGAGCTAGCAAAGGGGGAACCCCCATGCTCACTACACTAGAGAAATAAAACTTCACTTGCAAGAAAACAAACAAAACAAAACCAAGAAAAACAAACACCCTAAAGCGTAAACCAGGAAGAAATGAAAAAACAAGCAAACTTATCTGTAGTAGTCTTGCACAAGGACACAGGGAAGAAGAACAGAACTCTAAGCCAGGTTCAGAGACTGAGGACAATTCAATTATAACCGGCACCAACAAGGCAAAAAAGTACTCTCCTATATACACCAGGCTTGTCTGCAATAGGACTTACCTTAATTCTCAATTAACTCCGACACCTGTCTGAGTCACAGCCTCAGACTCAGCTCCACTACCATTCCTGGCCACCAGAGGGAGTTCCAAAACAGCACCCACACAAACGACATTCACAACAACTTGCAATTGCAATCGCATACATTGATTTGGCACTGGCAGTTAGGTTGATCTCTATGTACTGTGTAGTTTACTCCAAAAAATATATTATTGTTATAAAAATATATAATTAATATAATTGTTATAAAAACCCCTCCCCCTCTATCCCCCTATGACATTTTACAGTTGCATGTGATCTCGCTACTGAATTGGTATCACTATATGTATGTTTACTATACTATAACTATATATGGTGAAGACAACCTTATGGACTTCTTGCTTTTTTAATATTTTAAATTATTGTAATACTTCAATAAAAAATTAGTTTTAATACGTTCTGGGTTTAGTACAACTTTATTCTGCAGAAATGTTGTTATAGTTTAAATAGTAGGTACAATGAGACATTATTGAGCGTGTAAGGGCTCGATCACACGGGCATATATGGAGAACTGCTGCAGTCTGGGGTCGCCTGGCAGTAACTCTAGAGGTGCTGCAGAAAAATTTAACAAAGTAATCATTGCATAGGGCAGATTAATTTCAATGTGTCGTCTGTGTAATGCAGGTCATGTCAAGTTCTCCAGGGGAAGACGTCCATTGTAGACGTTCTCCAAGACATGAGGATCCTGAACAGGGAAGCCAACTCTATTAACTAATAGGGTATATGGAGGAGGGTTTTCTAAACTCCTCTTTATACTACCTTTCCCTTTATAGTACCCTATGTTTATTTATATGCATTATGCTTTTATTTAGTTACAGAAGGGTATAGGTTTATATTATTTTCATCTTTGGTTTTCTATCCTCTTTATACTGTAAAGATTTTTTTTCTAAAAATTGTTGTCCCTTTAAATCACTATTTATTGGTGAGGGTCCGGTGTATGGGCTCAATATAAACTTTGTGGGTCCGTACAATGCTCTGCACACACTCATGTACAAGCTGAGTGCTTCTGCTCTGTGGTGTGAGCGATAGCTGGTAGACTCATCACCTGGATCCCCCCCCCCCCCCAAACAGCACTTCTTCAGAGGGGTACAAGACATATTTAGAAAAGTTTTGTCACATCTGAAAAACGTATTCCCACAGGTTAGGTAAAAACCTACTATTCACTGGGGGTCCGAATGCTGGGACCCCATTGATGGCCTAGAACAAGGTTCTGAAATGCCCATTTAGAAAAAAGCAGTGATTCCTGGGACTGGTGGGGGTCCTAGCAATCAGACCCTTGGTGATGAGTAACCCATCTTTTGGATAGGTGATAACTTTATAGATAATTTAGAAATAAATTGTCTGTTTTTTGAAGGGATAATGGTGAGCTAATATCAAAAGATAACATTTTTTCTAAAAACTACATTTTTGTTTTTATTGCATTTTTTTATAACTTTTAGTAATTAATGTTTCATATCATAATCTGTATTAAAAATTAAAAATAGAAAATTTTAAATTTTCAGCATTGGTCTCTGGACTGTAACGTCCTGTTCTTTCAAGAAACACCACATGTATATTATGCACAATGAACAGACTCCGGCCCTACATTTTGTATTGAAGCACATGTACATTAGACACAATGAACAGACTTCAACCTTACATTTTGTATTGAAGCATCTAATGAGAGTGTGCAAAGGTCAGACACTTTTTAGAATCTGATCTCTTGATGTTTCAAGAAACAATATATGTAAATTAGACACAATGTTCAGACCCTGACCCTATCTTTCGTATATAAGCATCTAAAGAGACTGTGCAAAGGTCATCGAAAACACTTTTAAGAGTCTAACCTCTTGTTGTTTCAAGAGACAAAACATGTAAATTAGCCAGAATGGCCAGACCTCAATCCTATCTTTTGTATTTAAGCATCTAATGATAGTGTGCAAAGGTCATAGAGGACACTTCTTAGAGGTTAATCTCTTGTTGTTTCAAGAAACAATGCATCTAAATTAGCCACAATGGTTAGACCCCAAGCCCTATCTTTTGTATTGAAGCATCTACAGTTAGGTCCAGAAATATTTGGACAGTGACACAATTTTCGCGAGTTGGGCTCTGCATGCCACCACATTGGATTTGAAATGAAACCTGTACAACAGAATTCAAGTGCAGATTGTAACGTTTAATTTAAAGGTTTGAACAAAAATATCTGATAGAAATTGTAGGAATTGTACACATTTCTTTACAAACACTCCACATTTTAGGAGGTCAAAAGTAATTGGACAAATAAACCAAACCCAAACAAAATATTTTTATTTTCAATATTTTGTTGCGAATCCTTTGGAGGCAATCACTGCCTTAAGTCTGGAACCCATGGACATCACCAAACGCTGGGTTTCCTCCTTCTTAATGCTTTGCCAGGCCTTTACAGCCGCAGCCTTCAGGTCTTGCTTGTTTGTGGGTCTTTCTGTCTTAAGTCTGGATTTGAGCAAGTGAAATGCATGCTCAATTGGGTTAAGATCTGGTGATTGACTTGGCCATTGCAGAATGTTCCACTTTTTTGCACTCATGAACTCCTGGGTAGCTTTGGCTGTATGCTTGGGGTCATTGTCCATCTGTACTATGAAGCGCCGTCCGATCAACTTTGCGGCATTTGGCTGAATCTGGGCTGAAAGTATATCCCGGTACACTTCAGAATTCATCCGGCTACTCTTGTCTGCTGTTATGTCATCAATAAACACAAGTGACCCAGTGCCATTGAAAGCCATGCATGCCCATGCCATCACGTTGCCTCCACCATGTTTTACAGAGGATGTGGTGTGCCTTGGATCATGTGCCGTTCCCTTTCTTCTCCAAACTTTTTTCTTCCCATCATTCTGGTACAGGTTGATCTTTGTCTCATCTGTCCATAGAATACTTTTCCAGAACTGAGCTGGCTTCATGAGGTGTTTTTCGGCAAATTTAACTCTGGCCTGTCTATTTTTGGAATTGATGAATGGTTTGCATCTAGATGTGAACCCTTTGTATTTACTTTCATGGAGTCTTCTCTTTACTGTTGACTTAGAGACAGATACACCTACTTCACTGAGAGTGTTCTGGACTTCAGTTGATGTTGTGAACGGGTTCTTCTTCACCAAAGAAAGTATGCGGCGATCATCCACCACTGTTGTCATCCGTGGACGCCCAGGCCTTTTTGAGTTCCCAAGCTCACCAGTCAATTCCTTGTTTCTCAGAATGTACCCGACTGTTGATTTTGCTACTCCAAGCATGTCTGCTATCTCTCTGATGGATTTTTTCTTTTTTTTCAGCCTCAGGATGTTCTGCTTCACCTCAATTGAGAGTTCCTTAGACCGCATGTTGTCTGGTCACAGCAACAGCTTCCAAATGCAAAACCACACACCTGTAATCAACCCCAGACCTTTTAACTACTTCATTGATTACAGGTTAACGAGGGAGACACCTTCAGAGTTAATTGCAGCCCTTAGAGTCCCTTGTCCAATTACTTTTGGTCCCTTGAAAAAGAGGAGGCTATGCATTACAGAGCTATGATTCCTAAACCCTTTCTCCGATTTGGATGTGAAAACTCTCATATTGCAGCTGGGAGTGTGCACTTTCAGCCCATATTATATATATAATTGTATTTCTGAACATGTTTTTGTAAACAGCTAAAATAACAAAACTTGTGTCACTGTCCAAATATTTCTGGACCTAACTGTATATGACAGTTTGCAACGGTCATTGAAGACACTTTTTAGAATCTAACTTCTTGTTGTTTCAAGAAACAACATATGTAAATTAGCTGCGATGATCAAACCTTGACCCTACCTTTGGTATTGAAGTATCTAATGAGAGTGTGCAAAGGTCATTGACGACACTTGTTAGAGTCTAATCTCTTGCTGTTTCAGGAAACAAAACATGTAAATTAGCCACAATGGTCAGACCCAAGCTCTATCTTTTGCATTGAAGCATCTAATGAGCGTGTGCAAAGATTATTGTGAAGGGAGGGAGAAGATGGTAAGCTGTGGCATCACTTATTGTGATTGCGGGATTAATTCTGTGTAATCAGGTCAGGTGTTACTTGGTATCAAAATTCTCCCTCTGGTGATAAGGAACCTGCTAAAAACAATTCCTTAAAAGACAAGTGGCCAGAGTGAAAAGTGCAAGATTACTAATTTTGTTGTTTAATTAAACACACTGTAACACAAATATCTGATTTAAACAAAGGTCCTTTTCTGATGAATGCTTCCCTTTAAGGATGAACTGGTGGTTGAATTTGGAGAAAGTAGTTTGAGAATGTGGAATATGGGGATTATTGCCTCACAGTGTTCACATTAAATGGAACCTGTCACCAGATTTGGGGCCTATAAGCTGCGGCCACCACCACCGGGCTCTTATATCCAGCATTCTAACATGCTGTATATAAGAGCCCAGGCTGTTATAAAACACTTTATAATACTTACCTAACGGTCGCTCGGTTGACCAGATGGGCGTCTCCATTCTCCGGTACCGGCACCGCCTCTTTTGGCCATCTTCGTCCTCCTTCTTCTCTAGCCGCGGTGCATGACGCGTCCGACGTCATCCACACTCGTCGGCATTCAGGTCCTGAGCAGGGCAGATCAAAGCATTGTAGTGCGCCTGCGCAGGACCGGCGAGTGTATATGATGTAGACGCGTCATGTACACAGGAGTCAGAAGGAGGACGAAGATGGCCGACGGCACCGGAGATGCCCATCTGGCCAACTGAGCGACCGTTAGGTAAGTATTATAAAGTGATTTTTATGTTCTCACAGTGGCCTGGGCTCTTATATACAGCATGTTAGAATGCTGTATACAAGAGCCTGGTGGTGGTGTCCGCAGTTTATAGGCCAAAAAAGTGGTGACAGGTTCCCTTTAACTGTAAGCACAGTCTCATTGCTCGCGACACGTGATATAAGTGGTGACATTCCCGCTGCCATCACTCAGACCTAGCAGAGCAAAGCAATAAAATCCTTCATGATTAGCATCTGTCAGGAGCGGTAATGGAAGCCATGCAAAACAGCCAACACGTCTTATCTTCCACCAACATATGCAAATGGACAACAACCCGGGTAGAAGTTGTTCGCTGTTGACCTTTTACACAAATGAACTTTGCAAAACCATTAAAAAAATATAAGTCGGAGGATTGGGTTAACACGTTGGAGCTCTCCGGGACGTGCCTCAGTGGCCGAGCCGGAGGAGCTTGTGTTTTATTTGATTGTCTTATGGTTAATAATTCATCGGCCTTCTCAAATGGTACCAGACAACATTCACCTACAGCGGCCGTCTTGTCTTTTAATGGAAACAGGAATGCAGGAACAATTATTGCTTACCAGTCTGTTTAAAGGGCACCCAAGGCTCTCCCAAAAAAACCTTAAAATGTTTTCTTTTAGCACAGAACCTCTCTTCTTTCAGAACAGCGCCATCGTCAGGACCAAAACATGTATGACCAGTTATTTAATATGGAAATGTTGTGCCATGATTATAATCATCATATTGCATTTTTTCCAAAACAGCAAATCAGCACATAACTAACGTCAAAACTGTCTTGATTTTTTTCATAAAAGGCTCAAAGTTCTGGGGGTTTTGGGAAGTTCACAGCCGAAAAGGACAGGATTTACCAGAACCCATATGGGTGCAGAATTTGTAGTGTAGCCTTGGTGGGACCGAGCATTGGCTAAAATATTTTAACAGTATATTTTATAAGACGCACTTTTTAGCAAGGTAACTAGAGATGGGCGAACCGGTCGCGGTTCGGCTCGAGGTCGGTTCGCCGAATGGAGATTCCGTTCGAGTTCGGTTCGTCGAACGTTCGACGAACCGAACTAGAACCAATAGGCTATAATGGGAGGCAATCACAAAAACATAAAAATGCATTATAAATGTACACAAACAGTTAATAAACATTGCCATAACACTTACCGGTCCCCGCGATCCCTCCTGCACTCTGTCTCCTGCCGCTATTCCATCCGATGATCACTGAATCCTCCCGGTGACCGGCACTGCCAGCAGAGATGCAGGACCTATCTTGACGTCAAAATAGCCATGTGACCAGTCACGTGGCTATTATCTCATTGGCTACAGACTGGTCACATGACTATGACGCGTCATGTAGGACCTGCGAGTGCATCTCTCCGGTACACATTTGTGTATCGCCGTGTACCGGCGACACGCTCTAGCACACGGTCGACTCCCCGTTCCGTTAGGGATCGGCTGACACAGCCGGTCATTAACGGAGATCACCGTTGCCATAGCAACGCAGTTAGCGGTGACGTCACCGCTAACCGCGGCTCCGGGAGCACCGTTGCTATGGTAACGCGTCTGTCAGCGTTACCGCTAGCAGCACTGATCATTCACGGAGTGAAGGCTGCACGCTGCTTCTCGTGCAGCTTTCACGGAGTGAATGCTCCACGGGAAGCAGCGTCTTCCCCCATGCAGCAGTGATGGAGCAGAGCTGCATTTGTTGAACGAGAAAGACAGAAGAGCAGGATCGTGGAGGGCTGACAGGGGGTAATAAAGATGGAGTCTCTAATGTGTCTGTGTAATACTATTGTATGTACTGAGGATTTCGATTGCGTTAGGGCAATGACAACCAGAGACGAGTTCTTGGTGCAAAGATGTTTATAATATGTAACCAACGATATGTACATAAACGGAACAAAAACACGGTAGAACATAAACACAAGAAATACCTTCCAGGGTCGGAGCGAAAGGGAATTCCCGGGACCACGCACCGGACTCCCCCAGGGAGACCACCAAGAGCGAACCCCTATACAGGGACTGTCTGGCAATCACCCCAGAAGGCCTAAATGCGCAGCAGCCGGGACACAAAAGGGCAATAGGTATAGTCCAAAAATGTCCGTACGTGATGAGAGTCCAGAGTGGTTGTGAAACGGAAGGAACCGGGCAGAAGTGCCGACCAAGGACGGCAGACGGAGTCCGGGCACAGCTAGATGAGACCAGGTGAAGTCCAGAGTCAGATTCGGTTGTTTCCAGAGGATCCAAATCACAATCAGGAACCAAGAGCAGCAGGGCAGGAGCACACAGGAAGCAGTATACTCAGGCACTGGACTAAGCTTAGGGGCGGCCTTTTATACAGATGGACAGGAAGTAGGGCAACAGAACAGCAAACTCCATGTTAACAAAGGGCAAGCTCTTTCAAAAGAAAACTGGAAATCCCGGAACTCTGACAGTACTCCCCCCCAGAAACGGCCTCAGGACGGATCAGGGCCTGGCTTGTCCGGGTACCGTCGATAAAACTGAGCAACCTTCCAGGGCGCTCGAATGTTACCCACAGGTTCCCAGGAATCGTCCTCGGGGGAGTACCCCTGCCAACGTACCAGATACTGAAGCCGATGCCGATGGAGCCGGGAGTCAATAATGTCCTCAACCACGAACTGCTCCTGGCCGTCAACCATCACAGGCGGAGGAGGAGGCACGATACGACCATGAAACGTATTAGGGGAGACAGGTTTGAGTAGAGAAACATGAAAGACCGGGTGTACCTTCAAATGGTGCGGCAACCTCAGCCGACAGGCCACAGGGCTCACGATCCCGGTGATCTTAAACGGACCGATGAATTTCTGCCCCAGCTTCTGCGAAGGAACACCCAATTTCAGATTTTTGGTGGATAACCACACCGAGTCCCCTACCTTATACATGGGTGCCTGTTTCCGGTGAGTGTCTGCCGACTTCTTGTAACGCTCCTGAGCCGAAGCCAAAGAGTCCTTTAAAACCTCCAGATTCTGTCGTAGCTCCGTCACTCTGTCCTCCACCGCTGGCACCGAAACCGCCACCGGTGACCTAGGCAAAACATTCGGATGGTAACCCAAGTTAGCGAAAAAGGGCGTTACCTTAGTGGAGCTGCTCTGAGTGTTGTTATACGAGAACTCCGCCAAAGGAAGCAGCTTCAACCAATCATCCTGCAGATGGCTGACATAACATCGTAGGTACTGCTCCAGGGTTTGATTAGTCCGTTCAGTTTGCCCATTTGTCTGAGGATGGTATGCAGAAGACAAACAGACATCAATACGGAGTGCCGAACAAAACCCCTTCCAGAATTTAGACGTGAACTGCACGCCCCGGTCAGAGATGATCTCATCCGGTACCCCATGCAATCGAAATACATTCTGGATAACCAAATCCACTGTCTCTGCGGCTGAGGGAAGACCGGTACATGGAATAAAGTGAGCAGCTTTGGTCAACCGATCCACCACCACTAAAATGGTATTGTTACCGCCTGAGACTGGCAACTCCACAATAAAATCCATTGAGATGGATCCCCAAGGGCGAGATGGAACGGGTAACGGTTGAAGGAGTCCCGTAGGAGCCACACGAGGGACCTTGCACCGGGCACAAACCACACATGAGTGGACATAGTCTTTCACATCCTTTAAACAAGTTGGCCACCAGAAAAAACAACTCAGAAATTCCTGCGTCTTCTGTACCCCCCTATGACCTGCCAACACGGAGTCATGGACCAATTTGAGGACCCGAAGTCTTACAGCCTCCGGGACATAAATACGTCGCTCTCTCAACCACACACCATTCCGAAGGACAAGAGTCACATCATTCGGGGGGGCAGCAAGAAATACGTCACCATCATAGGCCAGCTTGATGTCCTTCCACAAGTCCTGGTCCTGGATTACTCCAACGAAATTGGCATCAGATAACACGGTCTGAGACGGGGTTCCAGGCACGGAGTCCATGACGTGGATTCGGGACAAGGCATCGGCTTTCCCATTACGTGAACCTGGACGGTATGTAACGATAAAATTTAACTGGTTAAGGAACAAGCTCCAACGGGCTTGCCGTGGAGACAGGCACCTGGCAGATTTAAGGAATTCCAGGTTACGATGGTCTGTGAGAACTATCACTTGCTGCGCTGCTCCCTGTAAGTGGTGTCTCCATTCCTTAAAAGCTGCAATAATCGCCAACAATTCCTTGTCCGCAATGTCATAGTTCCTTTCGGCAGGGGACAACCGGCGAGAAAAGAAAGCACACGGATGCAAGAGACTCTTGTCCCCAGTTCTTTGGGAAAGGATAGCCCCTAATGCATAATCGGAAGCGTCGACTTCCACAATAAAGGGGAGTGCGGGATTCGGGTGTATTAGTATTGGTGCTGAGGTAAAACAAACCTTGAGACGATTGAAAGCTTCCTGGGCCTGGGCGGACCACACAAACTTCTGTCCTTTCTTGGTTAACAGAGTGATAGGACGGACGATCTCTGAAAAGTTACGGATAAAGCGTCTGTAAAAGTTGGCAAAACCGACAAAGCGTTGTACCTCCTTGATGTTTCCCGGTTCCGGCCAGTCTAGAATTGCTTGTATCTTGCCAGACTCCATGTTTAGTCCCTGAGGAGAGATGACATATCCTAAAAATTGTATTTTTGAGCAATGGAATTCGCACTTCTCCAGTTTAATATACAGGTGGTTATCCCTCAGTCGGGTAAGTACTGTCTTGACGTGCTCCTGGTGTTCCTGTAGGGAATCAGAAAAGATCAAGATATCTTCCAGGTAAATCACCATGAATTGGTCCATTATATCCCTAAAAATATCGTTGACTAGGTGTTGGAAAGCCGCAGGAGCGTTACAAAGTCCAAAAGGCATCACTAGATACTCATAATGTCCATACCGACATCTGAACGCTGTTTTCCACTCGTCCCCGGGGCGTATGCGGAGTAGATTATATGCCCCACGGAGATCCAATTTAGTGAATATCTTTGCCTGTTGAACTCTCTCCAATAGCTCAGGAATCAACGGTAACGGATACCGGTTCCGGATGGTTATCTTATTTAGTTCCCGGTAGTCGATACAAGGTCTCAGAGTCCCCTCTTTCTTTTTCACAAAAAAGATGGGTGCCCCTGCTGGTGAGGTAGAAGGGCGAATAAATCCCTTGGCTAGACTTTCATCGATGTACTCTTTTAGTGCTTCTAACTCAGGTGCCGCCAACGGGTAGACATGACCAAACGGGATCTCTGCCCCTGGGAGTAAGTCTATGGGACAATCATACGGTCTATGCGGGGGAAGCCGATCTGCTTTTCTTTTGTCGCATATATCAGCGAAGTCATGATAAACCGGGGGTAGAACAGGTACCTGCACAGTGCCCTCCGCATTCGGTGTTACTGGAACCGGTACAGTTGGACTAATGGTCGGACCACTCTGCGGTGGGAAGGATATTTCTTTAGTCTCCCAATCGATGACTGGATTTGTAGACCGCAGCCAAGGAATTCTTAAAATTATCGGAAAATCGGGAGAAGAAATTAACATGAAAACAAGGGTCTCCTGCTGACCTGGCTTCATCACACATTCTAGGGGTACTGTTTCCCGATCAACTGGTCCAGAAACTAATGGAGAACCGTCTACCGTCTCCATGGTAACCGGTGAGGATCTTTGTTGAGTCTGGATACCGTGTTTCCTGGCAAAAGAAGAGTCCATGAAATTTCCCCCTGCCCCAGAGTCTATCATAGCAGATGTAGGAATTAACTGTCCCTCCCACCGTATCTGAATGGGAAGCGAGCAATGGGTGTATTTCCCCTCTGAGTCCTTAGGTGAAGTTGACATTACAGTCAAGGGAAATACCGCATCCAGGTGTCCACTTGCCTCAGAGATATCGGACTCTGCGTCCGTGTTGTCACACTCTGCCATGGCTGCCAATACCTTATTTGGGCGGTTTGGACGTTTTGGGCAGTCAATCAGAAAATGGTCTGATTGACCGCAATAGAAACACAAACGCTCACGGAGCCGGTGTTCACGACGTTCGTTGGTCTCTCGCTTTTGTAGAGAGTCCACTTGCATAGGAACGTCCTCGGCCTCCCGTGGCGTCTTGAGAGCGGGTTCTCTGGAAGGAAACGCAAAGTTGGTTACCCGGTTTACAGCTGCCCATTTTTTCTGTCTACGTTCCGTCAAGCGGGTATCGATACGCACACAGTGTTGGAGAAACAGTTCAAAATCCCCTGGAGATTCGGAACGAGCTAACTCGTCCTTGATGGTACCAGACAAACCCTTTCTGAAAACTGACAATAACGCATTGTTTCCCCAGTCGGTGTCTACCACTAACCTTTTGAACTCAGTGGCGTATTCGACGACAGACCGCTTTCCCTGACGTAAGGAAAGGAGAGCCGATTCAGCGGTAGCACGGCGATTCGGATCATCAAACATTTGCGCCATTGCTGTTAAAAAGTCATCCAGGTGATTTAAACGGATATCACGATTCTCTATCATAGGATTAGCCCAAGCCAGTGCTCGGGAGGTTAACAACATGATTATACATAACACTTTTGACCGGTCAGAACGGTAATAATCAGCATGTACATCAAAAAACAGTATACACTGGTTGACAAATCCACGAAACTGACTACGATCACCACTGAAACGAAATGGGGGTAACCTAGGCATACCGGCAGCTGATACGGACGTAGTGGGGGCGGCTTCCTGAGCCTCCACTCTGGTTTGCAAATCCTGAATAGCCGGACCCAGTACCTGGTGATCATGGCCCAGCTGTACCTCCACATCTCTAAGCTTAGTTTGCACCACCTCCATCTCCTGCTGTAATGAGTTAATCATGGAGAAGAGCTGATCTACTCGTGTCTCAGTCATTGCCCCAGCGAAATCCTCTTATGGGCCTGAGTATAATGTAATACTATTGTATGTACTGAGGATTTCGATTGCGTTAGGGCAATGACAACCAGAGACGAGTTCTTGGTGCAAAGATGTTTATAATATGTAACCAACGATATGTACATAAACGGAACAAAAACACGATAGAACATAAACACAAGAAATACCTTCCAGGGTCGGAGCGAAAGGGAATTCCCGGGACCACGCACCGGACTCCCCCAGGGAGACCACCAAGAGCGAACCCCTATACAGGGACTGTCTGGCAATCACCCCAGAAGGCCTAAATGCGCAGCAGCCGGGACACAAAAGGGCAATAGGTATAGTCCAAAAATGTCCGTACGTGATGAGAGTCCAGAGTGGTTGTGAAACGGAAGGAACCGGGCAGAAGTGCCGACCAAGGACGGCAGACGGAGTCCGGGCACAGCTAGATGAGACCAGGTGAAGTCCAGAGTCAGATTCGGTTGTTTCCAGAGGATCCAAATCACAATCAGGAACCAAGAGCAGCAGGGCAGGAGCACACAGGAAGCAGTATACTCAGGAACTGGACTAAGCTTAGGGGCGGCCTTTTATACAGATGGACAGGAAGTAGGGCAACAGAACAGCAAACTCCATGTTAACAAAGGGCAAGCTCTTTCAAAAGAAAACTGGAAATCCCGGAACTCTGACAGTCTGTGTATTTATTTCTATTAAAGTATTTTTTCTCTGTGTGGTGTCTTTTTTTAACCCTTTATTGGAGATTCTTAATGGCCGGGTCAAACGTGCCTGACATTAAGAATCTCTGGCTTAATACTGGCTAGTAAAACAAAGCCAGTATTAACTCATGATTACCCAACAAGCCACCCGGCTCCAGGGCTGTTGGAAGAGTTGGATACAGCGCCAGATGATGGCGCTTCTATGAAAGCGCCATTTTCTGGGACGGCTGCGGACTGCAATTCGCAGCAGAGGCGCCCAGAAACCTCGGGCTAACCTGTGCTGCGGATTCCAATCCCCAGCTGCCTAGTTGTACCCGGCTGGACACAAAAATGGGGCGAAGCTTACGTCGTTTTTTTTTAATTATTTCATGAAATAAGTGAAATAATTAAAAAAAACGGGCTTCCCTATATTTTTGGTTCCCAGCCGGGTACAAATAGGCAACTGGGGGTTGGAGGCAGCCCGTGGCTGCCTGCTGTACCTGGCTAGCATACAAAAATATGTCGAAGCCCACATAATTTTTTTGGTGGGCAAAAAACTTCTGCATACAGTCCTGGATGGAGTATGCTGAGCCTTGTAGTTCTGCAGCTGCTGTCTGCTCTTCTCCATACAGACAGACAGCAGCTGCAGAACTACAAGGCTCAGCATACTCCATCCAGGACTAAAAAGAAGGGGAGCCAGCACTGCTTATGAATGGCTTGCAACAATGAAGAAATAAAAAGTGTAATATTCACAAATTCGTTCCTACTGTAAAAATTCAATGAGATTTTTTGCAAATAATTGATCAATGATTTGAGCCCCCCTGCCCCGTCACGGCAAATCTCTATAGGGGGGTCCCTAACGCTATATTATAAATTGTTATGTACCATAAGGTCTCATATAATGAGCAGGACCATATATGGTCCTGCTCATTATATGAGACCTTATGGTACATAACAATTTATAATATAGCGTTAGGGACCCCCCTATAGAGATTTGCCGTGACGGGGCAGGGGGGCTCAAATCATTGATCAATTATTTGCAAAAAATCTCATTGAATTTTTACAGTAGGAACGAATTTGTGAATATTACACTTTTTATTTCTTCATTGTTGCAAGCCATTCATAAGCAGTGCTGGCTCCCCTTCTTTTCCATCCAGGACTGTATGCAGAAGTTTTTTGCCCCCTGAAAAGATTATGTAGGCTTCGCCATATTTTTGTATGCTAGCCGGGTACAGCAGGCAGGTACGGCTGCCCCCAACCCCCAGTTGCCTATTTGTACCCGTCTGGGAACCAAAAATAAAGGGAAGCCCTTTTTTTATTATTTCATGAATTTCATGAAATAATTAGAAAACAAATGACGTAGGCTTCGCCCCATTTTTGTGTCCAGCCAGGTACAACTAGGCAGCTGGGGATTGGAATCCGCAGCACAGGTTGGCCTGAGCTTTCTGGGCCCCACTGCTGCGAATTGCAGTCTGCAGCCGCCTCAGAAAATGGCATTTTCATAGAAGTGCCATCTTCTGGCGCTGTATCCAACTCTTCCAGCACCTGCCTGCTATACCTGGCTAGCATACAAAAATATGGCGAAGCTCACGTCCTTTTTTTGTAGTTTTTTGGCAAAAAAAAATAAAAAATGCTTCCTTGGATTTTCCATTGCCAGTGAAGGTAACACCAAGCAGTGGGGGTTAGCAGCCAGTAGCTGCTTGGATCACCCTTAGCTAGCAATACAAAAAATGCAGCGGGAGCCCATATATATTTTTTTTAATTATTTATTTAAATAACTAAAAATAAAATGGGCTTCCCTGTATTTTGATTGCTGGACATCACAGTGCTGTAAAAATAAATCTTTAAAAAAATGACGTAGCGCTCCGCGGTATTTTTGATTCTCAGCGCAGATAAAGCAGACAGCTATGGGTTGCCACCCCCATCTGCCTGCTGTTATCTTGGTTGGCAATCAAAATACAGGGAAGCCCATTAATTTTTTCTATTTAAAAAATAGTTAAAAAAAAAAATGACGTTGGGTCCCCCCATTTTTGATAGCCAGCTAGGGTAAAGCAGACGGCTGTAGCCTGAAAACCACAGCTGCCAGCTTTACCGTGGTTGGGGATCCAATGTGGAGGTCCCCTCAGGCTCTTTTTTATAATTATTTTATAAATATTAATAATTACACAATAAAAGTAGGGTCCCCCCCAAATTTGATCACCAGCCAAGGTAAAGCGGACAGCTGTGGTCTGGTATTCTCAGGGTGGGAAGGTCCATAGTTATTGGGCCTTCACAGCCTAAAAATAGCAGGCCGCAGGCACCCCAGACGTGGCGCATCCACTAGATGCGCCAATCCTGGCGCTTCACCCCAGCTCATCCCGTGCCCTGGTGCAGTGGCAAACGGGGTAATAAATCGGGTTGATACTAGCTGTAAAGTCACCTGAGATCAAGCCCAGCAGTTTGTGATGTCATGGCGTCTATTAGATACCCAACATCATAAACTGTCAGTACTAACAAAAAAAAAAAATCGACAAAAGAAATTTATTTGAAAAAACAGTCCCCAAAACATTTCCTCTTTCACCAATTTATTGTAAGAAAAAAAATAAAGGGGTCCCACGACGACTCTGGACCGTCTAGAATATGGGGGGGTGACACTCAGGGAACGTATCCCCCATTTTCTAGGAGTGCGGACCCTTCATGTGAGGAGTGTGGGTGCAATGAATCTGCACTCACTCTTCTCGGGTCCACAGCAGCAGAGTCCATGTCGTAATGGTTGCTACCAAAGCTGCAATGCCCTGCTCATGAGGTAAGGGCATGCCTAATCAGGAGAACTACTGTAGAGGAAGCTCTGCTCACTGGTATATAGGTGCTCAGAGGTAATAATAGATAAAATTAGTGAGTAACCTCGGCACTCTAAATCTCCCAGACTAAGTCAGTAAGTCACAACGGATAGTAATGCAAAATCACTCTTTATTGGTCCGTATTAAGAAAAAAAATTTTTTCATAAGCATATATGTTTTTGTCCAAAACAAGTTACAAATGACGTTTCGGCCTGAGCCTTCGTCAGATTGGACTTATCTGCATGTAATCATGAAAAATGACAATAATCAGTATCACATAAGAGTGAGAGAACAATAACATAAACTCGAACAATGTAGAGGTACAATAGGGATGCAGCAAAAAAATTGCAACACAGCAAGAAATGAAACACATGATACAAATGTCATAATACAGTACAAGGACAATATAGTAATGACAAATATGGGGTCAGAGTAGGCTTAGACAGCTCTGGTACGAAAGAGATGTCAATCATAAAGTAACATGTGCAGTAGGTGTAGAGCTACACTATGCATGGCAGAGCTAATGGGTAGACCGACCATAGAAAAAGAACGGAGAAAAAGTGGAGAAAAAGTGGAGAAAAAATGTAGAAAAAGTGGAGAAAAAGTGGAGAAAAAGTGGAGAAAAAATGGAGAAAAGGTGGAGAAAAGGTGGAGAAAAAATGGAGAAAAAGTGGAGAAAAAGTGGAGAAAAAGTGGAGAAAAAATGGAGAAAAAGTGGAGAAAAGGTGGAGAAAAAGTGGAGAAGAAGTGGAGAAGAAGTGAAGAAGTGGAGAAGAAGTGAAGAAGTGGAGAAGAAGTGGAGAAAAAGTGGAGAAAAAGTGGAGAAAAAGTGGAGAAAAAGTGGAGAAGAAGTGGAGAAAAAGTGGAGAAAAAGTGGAGAAAAAGTGGAGAAAAAGTGGAGAAAAATAAAAAGTGGATGAAAAGTGGATAAAAAGTGGAGAAAAAATGGAGAAAAAGTGGAGAAGAAGTGGAGAAGAAGTGGAGAAAAAGTGGAGAAAAAGTGGAGAAAAAGTGGAGAAAAGGTGGAGAAAAAGTGGAGAAAAAGTGGAGAAAAAGTGGATAAAAAGTGGAGAAAAAATGGAGAAAAAGTGGAGAAGAAGTGGAGAAGAAGTGGAGAAAAAGTGGAGAAAAAGTGGAGAAAAAGTGGAGAAAAGGTGGAGAAAAGGTGGAGAAAAGGTGGAGAAAAAGTGGAGAAAAAATGTAGAAAAAGTGGAGAAAAAGTGGAGAAAAAGTGGAGAAAAAGTGGAGAAAAAGTGGAGAAAAAATGGAGAAAAAGTGGAGAAAAGGTGGAGAAAAAGTGGAGAAGAAGTGGAGAAGAAGTGAAGAAGTGGAGAAGAAGTGGAGAAAAAGTGGAGAAAAAGTGGAGAAAAAATGGAGAAAAAGTGGAGAAAAAGTGGAGAAAAAGTGGAGAAAAATAAAAAGTGGATAAAAAGTGGATAAAAAGTGGATAAAAAGTGGAGAAAAAATGGAGAAAAAGTGGAGAAGAAGTGGAGAAGAAGTGGAGAAAAAGTGGAGAAAAAGTGGAGAAAAAGTGGAGAAAAGGTGGAGAAAAAATGGAGAAAAAGTGGAGAAAAGGTGGAGAAAAAGTGGAGAAGAAGTGGAGAAGAAGTGAAGAAGTGGAGAAGTGGAGAAAAAGTGGAGAAAAAATGGAGAAAAAGTGGAGAAAAAGTGGAGAAAAAGTGGAGAAAAATAAAAAGTGGATAAAAAGTGGATAAAAAGTGGAGAAAAAGTGGAGAAAAAATGGAGAAAAAGTGGAGAAGAAGTGGAGAAAAAGTGGAGAAAAAGTGGAGAAAAAAATGGATAAAAAGTGGAGAAAAAGTGGAGAAAAAATGGAGAAAAAGTGGAGAAAAAGTGAAGAAAAAATGGAGAAAAAATGGAGAAAAAAATGGAGAAAAAGTGGAGAAAAAGTGGAGAAAAGGTGGAGAAAAAGTGGAGAAAAAATGGAGAAAAAGTGGAGAAAAAGTGGAGAAAAAGTGGAGAAAAAATGGAGAAAAAAATGGAGAAAAAATGGAGAAAAAAATGGAGAAAAAAAATGGAGAAAAAAAATGGAGAAAAAATGGAGAAAAAGTGGAGAAAAAGTGGAGAAAAAATGGAGAAAAAATGGATAAAAAGTGGATAAAAAGTGGATAAAAAGTGGATAAAAAGTGGAAAAAAAGTGGAGAAAAAATGGAGAAAAAGTGGAGAAAAAATGGAGAAAAAAATGGAGAAAAAGTGGAGAAAAAGTGGAGAAAAAATGGAGAAAAAATGGAGAAAAAATGGAGAAAAAGTGGAGCACCCTTTGGTGCCTTTCATATGTGGCATTAAGGGGTGCTTAGCTTTGTATTTAGCCAAAAAAATGAAAAAAAAAAATGACGTAGGGTTCCCCCTAGTTTTGTAGCCAGCTAGGGTAAAGCAGACGGCTGCAGCCTGCAGACCACAGCTGGCAACCTCGCCTTGGCTGGTAATCCAAAACTGAGGGCACCCCACGCTGTTATTTTAAATTAAATAAATAATTTAAAAAAAAAACACGTAGGGGTCCCCCAAAATTGGATCACCAGCCAAGGTAAAGCAGACAGCTGGGGTCTGATATTCTCAGACTAGGGAGGTCCATGGTTATTGGACTCTCCCCAGCCTAAAAATAGCAGGCCGCAGCCGCCCCAGAAGTGGCGCATCCATTAGATGCGCCAATCCTGGTGCTTCGCCCCAGCTCATCCCGCGCCCTGGTGCGGTGGCAAACGGGGTAATATATGGGGTTAATACCAGATGTGTAATGTCACCTGGCATCAAGCCCTGGGGTTGGTGAGGTCAGGCGTCTATCAGATACCCGACATCACCAACCCAGTCAGTAATAAAAAAAATAGACAAACACATTTTTATTTGAAAAAACACTCCCCAAAACATTCCCTCTTTAACCAATTTATTAGAAAGAAAAACAAATCCAGGTCTGGTGTAATCCAAGGGGTTGCCATGACGATCCACACTGTCCCAGTCAATGAAGAGCAGAATGTTCCCTATTGGCTGGGAGAGCAGTGCAGTGACCTGAGCTAACATCAATGGGTAAGCCCAGGTCACTGCAGGGGATGACAAGTTCTGCTGTCAGCGAGGTACATTACCTGCGCTGATCTCCAGCACACTGACAGCCCCTGACACTGAGTTCAATGACCGCCGCCTTCACAGCCAAGTATCGCGAGAGGCCCGTGACGTCACCGCTAGTCAGTCTCGGGTCAAAAGCGAGAGAAGGTGATGTGACAAGCGGCGGACATGGAGGACAGTGACAGCGCTGAGGTCGGGATGGCGGGACTTCATCACCGCAGGTAAGCCGAGCGGGGCCATGTGTGCAGAGTGTGTGTGTGTGTGTGTGTGTGTGTGTGTGTATGTGTGTGTGTGTGAGTGTGTGTGTACATGCCGCAGGCAGGAGGGGGCGGAGTGAGCTGAGCGGGGAAGTGTGGGCTTCCTGCACGTAACTAGGATAAACATCGGGTTACTAACCAAAGCGCTTTGCTTGGATACCCGATGTTTATCTTGGTTACCAGCTTCTGGCAGGCTGCCAGGATTGCTCCCTGCACACTGTAGCTGTAAAAAGCCCTGCTTTTTGCTGCTAGAACCGTTCTTGAACGTATCTAGAACTATCGAATTTTAGCAAAAAGCTCGAGTTCTAGTTCGATCTAGAACACCCCCCAAAATCACTCGAACCGCGAACTGGAGAACCTCGAACCACGCTCAACTCTAAAGGTAACATCTTGCTAATATGCATGTGAGTCCATGTTCCCACAGGAGAAAGTAACTGCGGTTTTTGCTGCGGAAAACCCGCAGATTTTCTAGATTTTCCAGATAAAGCTGCAGGTTTGCACAAGTACAGACACTCCCCATGTTATCCAATGGGATTTGGGGAGTACTGTATCAATGCTGCAGATTTCCCACAGCCGCACGTAACTGCATGCCCATTATTCATGCGGAATTATCTGTGGAATTCCTGCCTTTCCACTATGGAGATACAGGCAGGAATTCCGCACGAAATCCGCAATGTTTCCGCAGGTTTACCGCAACAATTCCACAGAAATCCCGCAGCAATGGATAGCTGCAGATTCCGGGGAGTTGCTGCGTGAACCTGCGGAAATTCCTGCAGAAACGTCCGCAGGTACAATCTCCCATGGGCACATGGCCTTATAGTCCGCAGTCAGCAAGGTCAGCAATGCAGGCCCTCTCTTATAAGCAGCGCTTCTGAATGCCAACGTGCCCCTGTCTCCTAGCCAGACCCTAGGACTTAATCCCACCACCCACCAATCCACGGAGGGAAAAAGGAAAAACAATAACTTATTTTGAGAGGGAATCTTCAGAATGTACAGCAACAGTAGCCTGAAGCCAGAAGAAGGAAAAACAACAACTTATCTTGAGAGGGAATCTTCAGAATATACAGCAACAATAGTCTGAAGCCACATGCACTCCTGAGCAAGCAACTTCTCCACGTGAAGAGTATAACCCGCACTGGAGAAGTGAAAGGCCCCACGTTATAAAGGCCCTTAATTACCAGCTGAAGGAAAGGCTCCTGCAACCTGACACGAAATAGAAAAAAATCTAAATCAAGCCCTTAAAGGGACAGCGTCTATTAACATCTGGACGATGGCTGGGCCCTTCTGCACCTGGTCCCAGCAGCAGCATTTGAAGGTCCAGACACATCCGTGACAGCAGGGGACTTAGGCGGGCTTTGCACACTACGACATCGCAGCCCGATGCTGCGATGCCGAGTGCGATAGTGCCCGCCCCCGTCGCAGCAGCGATATGTGGTGATAGCTGGCGTAGCGAAAGTTATCGCTACGCCAGCTTCACACACACACTCACCTGCCGTGCGACGTCCCTGTGGCCGGCGACCCGCCTCCTTGTTAAGGGGGCGGGTCGTGCGGCGTCACTGCGACGTCACACGGCAGGCGGCCAATCAGAGCGGAGGGGCGGAGATGAGCAGGATGTAAACATCCTGCCCACCTCCTTCCTTCCGCATATCCTACGGAAGCCGCAGTGAGGCCGGTAGGAGACGTTCCTCGCTCCTGCGACTTCACACACAGCGATGTGTGCAGCCGCAGGAGCGAGGAACAACATCGGACCGTCGCGTCAGCGTAATCATGGATTACGCCGACGCTGCACCGATGATACGATTACGACGGTTTTGCGCTCGTTAATCGTATCATCTAGGCTTTACACACTGCGATGTCGCATGCGATGCCGGAAGTGCGTCATTTTCAATTTGACCCCACCGACATCGCACCTGCGATGTCGCAGTGTGCAAAGTGCCCCTTAGATTTAAAGCAACACTCCAGCGGGGAAATTAAAAAACAAACAGACGCTGGCATGGTGCTTTAATGATGTTGCTGGTCACCAGCCGTCTAAGGAACTATAAGAAAAGAGGCCAGGAGCATTACTACGTAGGTTTAGTCACTGCGTGGCTTGTGTGGGTTCTGATGGCCTCCTACAAATCAAAATATTATAAATTTGTTGGAATGTCCAAGAGGTCTCAAGGAAAAAGTGGAGGCCTTGCAGATTCCCAGAAACTGGCAAATCTTCAAGTAGATTTCCTAGAAACCAGCTATTTTGGAAGGTGACGTTTAAAGACTCCATATAAGACCCGCAACACATCCGTTTTTTTTGTACGTGTGCGGTACGTATTTGCATGTACCGGAGACATGGAGAAAAAGTGGAGAAAAAGTGGAGAAAAAGTGGAGAAAAAATGGAGAAAAAGTGGAGAAAAAGTGGAGAAAAGGTGGAGAAAAAGTGGAGAAGAAGTGGAGAAGAAGTGAAGAAGTGGAGAAGAAGTGAAGAAGTGGAGAAGAAGTGGAGAAAAAGTGGAGAAAAAGTGGAGAAAAAGTGGAGAAAAAGTGGAGAAGAAGTGGAGAAGAAGTGGAGAAAAAGTGGAGAAAAAGTGGAGAAAAAGTGGAGAAAAATAAAAAGTGGATGAAAAGTGGATAAAAAGTGGAGAAAAAATGGAGAAAAAGTGGAGAAGTGGAGAAGAAGTGGAGAAAAAGTGGAGAAAAAGTGGAGAAAAAGTGGAGAAAAAGTGGAGAAAAAGTGGAGAAAAGGTGGAGAAAAGGTGGAGAAAAAGTGGAGAAAAAGTGGAGAAAAAGTGGAGAAAAAGTGGAGAAAAAGTGGAGAAAAAGTGGAGAAAAAATGGAGAAAAAGTGGAGAAAAATAAAAAGTGGATAAAAAGTGGATAAAAAGTGGATAAAAAGTGGAGAAAAAGTGGAGAAAAAGTGGAGAAAAATAAAAAGTGGATAAAAAGTGGATAAAAAGTGGAGAAAAAATGGAGAAAAAGTGGAGAAGAAGTGGAGAAGAAGTGGAGAAAAAGTGGAGAAAAAGTGGAGAAAAAGTGGAGAAAAAGTGGAGAAAAGGTGGAGAAAAGGTGGAGAAAAAGTGGAGAAAAAATGTAGAAAAAGTGGAGAAAAAGTGGAGAAAAAGTGGAGAAAAAGTGGAGAAAAGGTGGAGAAAAAATGGAGAAAAAGTGGAGAAAAGGTGGAGAAAAAGTGGAGAAGAAGTGGAGAAGAAGTGAAGAAGTGGAGAAGTGGAGAAAAAGTGGAGAAAAAATGGAGAAAAAGTGGAGAAAAAGTGGAGAAAAAGTGGAGAAAAATAAAAAGTGGATAAAAAGTGGATAAAAAGTGGATAAAAAGTGGAGAAAAAATGGAGAAAAAGTGGAGAAGAAGTGGAGAAGAAGTGGAGAAAAAGTGGAGAAAAAAATGGATAAAAAGTGGAGAAAAAGTGGAGAAAAAATGGAGAAAAAGTGGAGAAAAAGTGAAGAAAAAATGGAGAAAAAAATGGAGAAAAAAATGGAGAAAAAGTGGAGAAAAAGTGGAGAAAAGGTGGAGAAAAAGTGGAGAAAAAATGGAGAAAAAGTGGAGAAAAAGTGGAGAAAAAATGGAGAAAAAAATGGAGAAAAAAAATGGAGAAAAAATGGAGAAAAAGTGGAGAAAAAATGGAGAAAAAATGGATAAAAAGTGGATAAAAAGTGGATAAAAAGTGGATAAAAAGTGGATAAAAAGTGGATAAAAAGTGGAAAAAAAGTGGAGAAAAAATGGAGAAAAAGTGGAGAAAAAATGGAGAAAAAAATGGAGAAAAAGTGGAGAAAAAGTGGAGAAAAAATGGAGAAAAAATGGAGAAAAAATGGAGAAAAAGTGGAGCACCCTTTGGTGCCTTTCATATGTGGCATTAAGGGGTGCTTAGCTTTGTATTTAGCCAAAAAAATGAAAAAAAAAAAATGACGTAGGGTTCCCCCTAGTTTTGTAGCCAGCTAGGGTAAAGCAGACGGCTGCAGCCTGCAGACCACAGCTGGCAACCTCGCCTTGGCTGGTAATCCAAAACTGAGGGCACCCCACGCTGTTATTTTAAATTAAATAAATAATTTAAAAAAAAAACACGTAGGGGTCCCCCAAAATTGGATCACCAGCCAAGGTAAAGCAGACAGCTGGGGTCTGATATTCTCAGACTAGGGAGGTCCATGGTTATTGGACTCTCCCCAGCCTAAAAATAGCAGGCCGCAGCCGCCCCAGAAGTGGCGCATCCATTAGATGCGCCAATCCTGGTGCTTCGCCCCAGCTCATCCCGCGCCCTGGTGCGGTGGCAAACGGGGTAATATATGGGGTTAATACCAGATGTGTAATGTCACCTGGCATCAAGCCCTGGGGTTGGTGAGGTCAGGCGTCTATCAGATACCCGACATCACCAACCCAGTCAGTAATAAAAAAATAGACAAACACATTTTTATTTGAAAAAACACTCCCCAAAACATTCCCTCTTTAACCAATTTATTAGAAAGAAAAACAAATCCAGGTCTGGTGTAATCCAAGGGGTTGCCATGACGATCCACACTGTCCCAGTCAATGAAGAGCAGAATGTTCCCTATTGGCTGGGAGAGCAGTGCAGTGACCTGAGCTAACATCAATGGGTAAGCCCAGGTCACTGCAGGGGATGACAAGTTCTGCTGTCAGCGAGGTACATTACCTGCGCTGATCTCCAGCACACTGACAGCCCCTGACACTGAGTTCAATGACCGCCGCCTTCACAGCCAAGTATCGCGAGAGGCCCGTGACGTCACCGCTAGTCAGTCTCGGGTCAAAAGCGAGAGAAGGTGATGTGACAAGCGGCGGACATGGAGGACAGTGACAGCGCTGAGGTCGGGATGGCGGGACTTCATCACCGCAGGTAAGCCGAGCGGGGCCATGTGTGCAGAGTGTGTGTGTGTGTGTGTGTGTGTGTGTGTGTGTGTATGTGTGTGTGTGTGAGTGTGTGTGTACATGCCGCAGGCAGGAGGGGGCGGAGTGAGCTGAGCGGGGAAGTGTGGGCTTCCTGCACGTAACTAGGATAAACATCGGGTTACTAACCAAAGCGCTTTGCTTGGATACCCGATGTTTATCTTGGTTACCAGCTTCTGGCAGGCTGCCAGGATTGCTCCCTGCACACTGTAGCTGTAAAAAGCCCTGCTTTTTGCTGCTAGAACCGTTCTCGAACGTATCTAGAACTATCGAATTTTAGCAAAAAGCTCGAGTTCTAGTTCGATCTAGAACACCCCCCAAAATCACTCGAACCGTGAACTGGAGAACCTCGAACCACGCTCAACTCTAAAGGTAACATCTTGCTAATATGCATGTGAGTCCATGTTCCCACAGGAGAAAGTAACTGCGGTTTTTGCTGCGGAAAACCCGCAGATTTTCTAGATTTTCCAGATAAAGCTGCAGGTTTGCACAAGTACAGACACTCCCCATGTTATCCAATGGGATTTGGGGAGTACTGTATCAATGCTGCAGATTTCCCACAGCCGCACGTAACTGCATGCCCATTATTCATGCGGAATTATCTGTGGAATTCCTGCCTTTCCACTATGGAGATACAGGCAGGAATTCCGCACGAAATCCGCAATGTTTCCGCAGGTTTACCGCAACAATTCCACAGAAATCCCGCAGCAATGGATAGCTGCAGATTCCGGGGAGTTGCTGCGTGAACCTGCGGAAATTCCTGCAGAAACGTCCGCAGGTACAATCTCCCATGGGCACATGGCCTTATAGTCCGCAGTCAGCAAGGTCAGCAATGCAGGCCCTCTCTTATAAGCAGCGCTTCTGAATGCCAACGTGCCCCTGTCTCCTAGCCAGACCCTAGGACTTAATCCCACCACCCACCAATCCACGGAGGGAAAAAGGAAAAACAATAACTTATTTTGAGAGGGAATCTTCAGAATGTACAGCAACAGTAGCCTGAAGCCAGAAGAAGGAAAAACAACAACTTATCTTGAGAGGGAATCTTCAGAATATACAGCAACAATAGTCTGAAGCCACATGCACTCCTGAGCAAGCAACTTCTCCACGTGAAGAGTATAACCCGCACTGGAGAAGTGAAAGGCCCCACGTTATAAAGGCCCTTAATTACCAGCTGAAGGAAAGGCTCCTGCAACCTGACACGAAATAGAAAAAAATCTAAATCAAGCCCTTAAAGGGACAGCGTCTATTAACATCTGGACGATGGCTGGGCCCTTCTGCACCTGGTCCCAGCAGCAGCATTTGAAGGTCCAGACACATCCGTGACAGCAGGGGACTTAGGCGGGCTTTGCACACTACGACATCGCAGCCCGATGCTGCGATGCCGAGTGCGATAGTGCCCGCCCCCGTCGCAGCAGCGATATGTGGTGATAGCTGGCGTAGCGAAAGTTATCGCTACGCCAGCTTCACACACACACTCACCTGCCGTGCGACGTCCCTGTGGCCGGCGACCCGCCTCCTTGTTAAGGGGGCGGGTCGTGCGGCGTCACTGCGACGTCACACGGCAGGCGGCCAATCAGAGCGGAGGGGCGGAGATGAGCAGGATGTAAACATCCTGCCCACCTCCTTCCTTCCGCATATCCTACGGAAGCCGCAGTGAGGCCGGTAGGAGACGTTCCTCGCTCCTGCGACTTCACACACAGCGATGTGTGCAGCCGCAGGAGCGAGGAACAACATCGGACCGTCGCGTCAGCGTAATCATGGATTACGCCGACGCTGCACCGATGATACGATTACGACGGTTTTGCGCTCGTTAATCGTATCATCTAGGCTTTACACACTGCGATGTCGCATGCGATGCCGGAAGTGCGTCATTTTCAATTTGACCCCACCGACATCGCACCTGCGATGTCGCAGTGTGCAAAGTGCCCCTTAGATTTAAAGCAACACTCCAGCGGGGAAATTAAAAAACAAACAGACGCTGGCATGGTGCTTTAATGATGTTGCTGGTCACCAGCCGTCTAAGGAACTATAAGAAAAGAGGCCAGGAGCATTACTACGTAGGTTTAGTCACTGCGTGGCTTGTGTGGGTTCTGATGGCCTCCTACAAATCAAAATATTATAAATTTGTTGGAATGTCCAAGAGGTCTCAAGGAAAAAGTGGAGGCCTTGCAGATTCCCAGAAACTGGCAAATCTTCAAGTAGATTTCCTAGAAACCAGCTATTTTGGAAGGTGACGTTTAAAGACTCCATATAAGACCCGCAACACATCCGTTTTTTTTGTACGTGTGCGGTACGTATTTGCATGTACCGGAGACACGGAGACCCATGTTATTCAATGGTAGATGGCACACACACGTAAAATCACACGGAACGTGTGTCCGTGTGGTAAGTACGTGTGTGCGCTTTTCTACACGGACGACATGTCCGTTTTTTGCCGGCAGCACGCAGGCACGGACCCGCTTTAGTCTATGGGTCCGTGCAGGCACGTATGTCCGTGTTCAGCACGTATCGTCCGTGTCCGTTTTTCATCACAAAATCTGAAACACTTGTTACCAATCTATCAGGTCATTTGAAAGCAAACAACAACACCAGGATCTCATGATGAATGATTAAAATCGTTAATTGGGTAAGAATGCGGACCTTTAAAAACGGACAGCACACGGACAGCACATGTACGTATTTTATGTCAAAATGGACATTGCACACACGGCTCGCATACGCCATCACACGGATGCCATACGTACCGGAGAAACGCCCCAAAAAAACGGAACACGGACCGTGAGACACGTACGCTTTTTTTGCGGAAGTGTGTTTTAGGCCTAAGAGAGTCCTGGTGACCATTTGCATATTCGTAGGGCATGGGAATGTTTAAAGCATACATGGCTAATTGCAAAAAAGTATGGTTCACTTGGTGGACCACACCCAGAAATCTGGAGAGCCAGCAGTAAAAACTGGAAAGAACAAGGTTATAGAATATCCTAGCTATATGCTATAATATAATATGGGACTTCACTGCTATAAGCACCATTGACATGGACATTACATGCCGCTATCTTGCTGTCAGTGCTCTGTAGCGCTTTCAGGATTACCATTTCCAATAGCTGGGACTGGAGTTCAGCTACTTTTCCTCTCTGAAGACACAATTTGCATATTTAATTGTCCCGGAAGAGCATTGCATGGCTAACAAGTCTCCTTAGCATGCCCTACAAGCAGAGACATTACTCCTTAGACCCCCATCAGAGGCCTCTCATCCAGCCAAATCATACCTCTTGCTTTACAATGAGGAGATACAAAGACCCTGAAACAAGTGCCTTCAAATGGAGTGTCTGCTTTGGCTTTTATCCTAAGTCATGCAGCAAGGTTCATTAAAGATACAACATTGACCTTTGGATTGCTATGTTAGAGTTCAAGTTTTCCTCCTCTCTGAAGAGACAATTTGCATATTTAATTGTCCTGGAAGAGCATTGCATGGCCTACAAGTCTCCTTAGCACTCTCTACAAGCAGAGACATTATTCCTCAGACCCCTGTCTGAGGCCTCTCATCCAGCCAAATCAGACCTTCTGCTTTGCAATGAGTAGATGCAAAGACCCCAAAATAAGTGTCTGCAAATGGAGCATCTGGTTTGGCTTTTATCCTAAGTCATATGGCAAGGCTCGATAGAGGAACAAGATCAAGCTTTAGGATTGCTGTGTCCAATAGAAGGCGCTAGAGTTGATGTTTTCTTCCTCTTTGAAGAGACAATTTGCATAGTTAATTGTCCCCGAAGAGAATTGCATGGCCTATAAGTCTCCTTAGCACTCTCTACAAACAGTGACAATGCTTCTTAGACCTTCGTCAGAGGCCTTTCATCCCACCAAATCAGACCTCCTGCTTTGCAATGTGGAGATGCAAAAATTCGCCAAAACAAGTCTTTGCAAATGGGTGTCTGGTTTGGCTTTTATCCTAAGTCATATGGCAAGGCTCATTAGAGGGACGATATCTAACTTTAGTGTTGCTATGATTAATACAGGGCGCTAGAGTTCAAATATTCTTCCTCTCTGAAGAGACAATTTCCATGTTTAATTGTCCCGGAAAAGCATTGCATGGTCTACAAGTCTCCTTAGCACTCTCCACAAGCAGAGACATTACTCCTTAGGGGTACTTTGCATGCTGCGACATCGCAAGCCGATGCTGCGATGTCGAGCGCGATAGTCCCCGCCCCCGTCGCAGCTGCGATATCTTGTGATAGCTGCCGTAGCGAACATTATCGCTACGGCAGCTTCACATGCACTCACCTGTCCTGCGACGTCGCTCTGGCCGGCGACCCGCCTCCTTCCTAAGGGGGCGGGTCGTGCGGCGTCATAGCGACGTCACACGGCAGGCGGCCAATAGCAGCGGAGGGGCGGAGCAGGATGTAAACATCCCGGCCACCTCCGTCCTTCCGCATTGCAGCCGGGACACAGGTAGGAGATGTTCCTCGCTCCTGCGGCTTCATACACTGCGATGTGTGCGGCCGCAGGAACGAGGAACAACATCGTACCTGTCGCTGCACCGGCATTATGGAAATGTCGGACCCTACACCGATGATACGATAATGACGCTTTTGCGCTCGTTAATTGTATCAAAAAGGATTTGCACACTACGATATCGACTGCGACGCCGGATGTGCGTCACTTTCGATTTGACCCCACCGACATCGCACCTGCGATGTCGTAGTGTGCAAAGGCCCCCTTAGACCCCCATCAGACTTCTCTCATAAAGCCAAATCAGACCTCCTGCTTTGCAGTGAGAAGATGCAAAGGCCCACCGAAACAAGTGTTTGCAAATGAAGTGTCTGCTTTGGCTTTTATCCTAAGTCATATAGCAAGGCTCAGTAAAGGGACGATATTTGCTACGTCCAAATGGGTCTACTAGGGTTCTGAAGAGACATTTTGCCAACTCCATAGAGCTTTAGCAAGGCATCTATTTAGGAATTCATAGCGCATACTCCTAAGCTCGGTTTACAAGCCCATTCATGTGGATAGCGATTTTACACTTTGGTCAAACATCTTGCGATGAACAAAATCATAACAAATCCTTAAATCCCATTAGAAATGTGTTCACAGAGCCCAAGACCTGAACGTTCCCCTGCATTTTATAACCAAACGCATCAGCACTTACCACTTTAGACATTTCCGCGCTTACATAGCGTTACCTTTTCAGGAATTTCGCTTCGCCTCTGCTGCCGTCTGACATTTCATTCTTCTAAATATTCAATTTCTTTGTATTGTCAGCACTTTGGTGCCATCTGTTTATAGCCGGCTGGCTCAGTTTCATGATTTACTGTCAAAATCTCTTATGTCCTACAGTTCCAGTCGGCGTGTGCGTGACCTTTCTAACCTGATAAGGGAAAAAGCAAACCGAAATTGGGAAACCCCACTGTCTTCATTATTGTGCTCCCTTATCCAAGTTTCAGCCGCGCCGCAGCCGACTATGGAAAGCATCTGTTCATTAAAATACAATTGAGGACAGGCTGTTCTGTTCGCAATATAAGCGAGGTGTGCGCTTCACTTTATTAAGCCTAGACTTTTGGTCTCACATCAGAAGTTTTAGTTCATCTGAATAGTTTTTCTATTTTTTCTTTGTTCTAAACAATGAACAGAAATCTGTACTATCCAAGTGCCCAAATAACTATCAATGAATTCTAAGGTTGGGTTCAGACAAATGTATTTCAACGTACGTTTTATCTTTATGAAATGCATGCTATTTGTATGATTTCTGATCGTACTTTTTTTTTTTTAATTTATATCAGTATGACATCCGTTTTATAAATCAACAATTTAAAATATAATAATAATACAAATATACAAAAGACTGGTAAAAAAAAATGGATGCCATACTGATGGTGTCGGTATTGCATGGTTTTTTCTGCAATGTATCCATTAAAGAGGTTATCCACTACTTTTGCATTGATGGGCTATCCATAGGATAGGTCAACAATGTCTGATCAGCCAGGGATGAATACCTGACATCCCTGCCGATCAGCTGTTTTCGGTGTCGGTGGCAGCAGGTGGGTGGAAACGCTCAGTTTCAGAGTTACTCCATCTTTTGATAGCGGCTGCAGCCGGGTACTGCACATCTGCCTCCCATTCAAATGACTATGAGGCGGATGTGTGGTATCCGGCCGCTGTCAGAAGACTGGGTGTCATGCTGCCGAGAATGACAAGCGTAACACTTGCGTTGAGATCTACACGAAACCTGATGCATGACAAAAATACAAGTACTGGGGAACAGAATAACAATGGTGGGCCCTAGCTCTAGTGGAAGGGGTAGATGGGACACCTCCTATCCTCACCTGCAGGTGTCCCTCCACTCCTAGCCAGGCTCTATAGAGTCTCCTCAAGTGTGGCTGAGCAGGAACCTAGAGACCCTGCGAAAGCCTGTAGTTGCCCTGGCTAGTGCGTTGGCAGGTAGGAGACGCCAGCCCCACCGCTGCACTAATATGACACAAGAAAAAGTAAGACAAACAGGGGAAAACAGCAACAATAAATGATAAAGTCTGGCTTCTGGAACACTCCTTCACAGGACCTTCCACCAAGGCGGCCAGAGAACAAATGAATTTGTATCTTCTGCAAGGACTACTGGGAAAACACTCCTACTTATACCTGAAGGGGCGTGGCTACAAAGCACCTGCAGCTGAGATGCTCTGCTAGGAGCTGCTGGCACCAAAACTGACATTAACTCCTTAGGTCCCAAAGGAAATGAAACTACCTTTAAATATAGAGACTAAGATGGAAATGAGTGACTCTAGTCCAGAACCTGTCACTTCAAGGATGACCATAACACTGGGCAGCTCCAGAACTGAGCATTTCCTGCCAACTGCTGCCACTGGAAACAGCTGATCAGTGGGGGTGCCAGATGTCGGAGCCCAGCCGATCAGACATTGATGACTTATCCTAAATATAGGCCTTCAATATACAAATAGTGGACAACCCCTTTAAAGTGGTTGTTCACTACTGAAACTACTTTGTCTCAATTGCTATAATGGCTGCAGGCCTCATGTAGAATAACAATACACGAGAGCTGGGAGACCCGGCACTGATGTTGCTGTAATGGCACCGGTATAGCCTTTTTTTATATAGCAATTGAGGAGGGATTGTCAGATTAGTGGGCAACCCCTTTAATGGACGTGTCTAATGAAGAAAAAAAAAGGAGTCTGGTGCATGCAGCAATTTTTTTACACGTAGACCATTGGGGTGTGTGCAAAAACGTTCAGGTGAACTACAGCATAGTCTTGCACTGATCACTACTGTCCATACACTATGTATTCTACATACAGGCAGCATATGTACGTGTAACATGATCGTCTGAACAAGCTCTTACACAGACTTAGGTGCTGCACTAAGTTCCCATGTTTGTATGTTCTTCTTCCAAAAAATGTTTCAATTATGTGAATCAGACTCCAATTAGAGTAGGATCCGATTTTCTTGAATGTAAAGAATAAAAAAAGACTTTCTCCATCGTCTCCATTCCATCAGTCCATGAAAATCAGATCACACTCGAATGTCATCCTACTGTGTACAATGGCTTCCACGGACTCATAGAATGCCGAGTGCCATCCAATCAGAGGCAAATCATGCATGCTGCCACCGAGTGGTCCGAGGAGAAAACGGACATGTGCACTGTCTCATAGAATAATGTTGGATTGAGTGTGATCCGACATTTTGACGGATCGCAGTTGGACGTAAACTATGCTCATCTGTTCTACTACGGGCCATTCACATATCCATCCGGCATTTCGCCTGATTGCCGGATCCGGCACACTTCAGTACAGTGTAATTCTGTACAATGGCATCGAGGCAAGCTCCGGTCACATGCTGTCGTGTGACCGGAGCTTGTGACAGGAGCTTGCCGCAATGCCATTGTACAGTATTACACTGTACTGGAGTGTGCCGGATCCGGCAATCCGGCGAAATGCCGGATGTGTGAAACGGCCCTACGGAATTCCCTTCTTGAAACCATATAGCAAATTGAAAACATCTGAAATAAAAAGGATCAGTGGAGATTTAAAAATACTTTTCATACGATGAAGCATACAACATATTCACCAAGAGTAGAAAAAATAGAAAACTGGTATAAATAAGACCCACTCTGTGCAAAGCTGTAACCACTAAATCCATGTGTCGAAAACAAAAATAGTCCAAAGCTTACATCAATATTGCATTTGTGATCGAATGCAACATTTCCTGATGTGTCAATGTCAGAAAAACCCATTAATAGATCTGCACCGTTAACTTTTCTGTTGCATAACACTAGGATGCGCCATCACTTCCCGATTAGTGTGGCTGTACCTACCAGACACTGATCTGGAAAAGGTAGGAGGTTGCAGAACATTCTCCTGTTCAGTTGGTGGACAGAACGGTCTGCAGTCCTGGCATAATCTCAAGACCGGTGCAGGTCTTGGACTGTAGAACCGATATCCCATCACCGTCAGTGATACAAAAAATATTTTAATAACGTTAAAGGGAACCTGTCATCAGAAATTTTGCACTAAACCTAAAAGATTCCCCCTCTGCAGCTCCTGGGCTGCATTC
This sequence comes from Anomaloglossus baeobatrachus, assembly GCF_048569485.1. Classification (NCBI taxonomy): domain Eukaryota; kingdom Metazoa; phylum Chordata; class Amphibia; order Anura; family Aromobatidae; genus Anomaloglossus; species Anomaloglossus baeobatrachus. The sequence continues at coordinate 46,582,988 of NC_134359.1, forward strand.
TAGCAATGTCCCTGTTGTTTATGTGCCCCCTTTCTGACCAAAATAAAGACTTTATAAAGTGGTACCTTTTTGTATTCAGATCTTGATAATGGTACACGGGAGCGGGCTCTCTGGTGTCTGTTAGTCTGCCTCCCTGACGCTTTAGGCCATCCCCCATTGCGCAATTTCAAAGAGGTGACGTGAGGTAAGCTGGCCAGCGCTTGCGCAGAACGGTGGAGGCGGCGGTGGAGGCGGCGGTGAAAGCGCGACCACGAGATTATGGGCGGGTACTTGCTGATGAAAGTCACAGCGCCGCCCATAATCTCGTGCATGCGCAACACGTCACCAGCGGTAATTGTGCACATTGCACAGTCCCGCGAGAGTGGCACGGCGCATGCGCGAGATTATGGGTGGCCATAATCTTGCGCATGCGCTGTGCCACTCTCGCGGGACTGCAATGTGCAGTGTGACCACCGGTGACGTGTTGCGCATGCGCGAGATTATGGGCGGCCATAATCTCGCACATGCGCCGTGCCACTCTCGCGGGACTGCAATGTGCAGTGTGACCGCTGGTGACGTGTTGCGCATGAGCGAGATTATGGGCGGCGCTGTGATTTTCATCAGCAAGTACCCGCCCATAATCTCGTGCTCGCACCTCCACCGCCGTCTCCACAGTTCTGCACAAGCACTGGCCAGCTTACCTCACGTCACCTCTTTGAAATTGCGCGATGGGGGATGGCCTAAAGCGACAGGGAGGCAGACTAACGGACACCAGAGAGCCCGCCCCCATGTACCATTATCAAGATCTGAATACAAAAAGGTACCACTTTACAAAGTCTTTATTTTGGTCAGAAAGGGGGCACAAAAACAACAGTAACATTGCTAGAATGCAGCCCAGGAGCTGCAGAGGGGGAATCTTTCAGGTTTAGTGCAAAATTCTGATGACAGGTTCCCTTTAAATTGGACGTTTTATCAGTTGCACATTTTGGACACAGCTCATCATTTGCATTTTTGTTTAAATCACTTTTCTATCTTGAGGTATTCATTGATGTTTCTTGCTACAAATGATACAAAATGGATCAAGCAGTTCATAAATTTTGCAAAAAAAAAAAAATGCTCTTAATTTTTGCTGTTCGATCTGTTTTGCAACTTTTTAGCACCAAAACAACAAATTTTGCAAAAAAAAGTACAGCAACAAAATTCTGGCATATGTAAAAGAACTCCAAGCTTAGCTAGAAGTACAGTTGTGCAAAAAAATTTTGAAACTGATGAATTGTCTGAAATATCTGGAAACCCCAAAGTCCATCCGGTTGGACACATAAAAAATAGACTTTAAAAACGAGTAAGTTAAAATAAAAATAAGGCACAAATGAAAACAGGCAACAAACGCAAATTATTAGACAGAAAAAAAAGAGCAAATGCTATAATGAGTTAAAAGAAAAATAAGGCACAAATGAAAAACAGGCAAAAAAACCACCAACAACTAGAGATAAAAAGAGGCAAATGCTATAATGAGTAGGGCAAAGTAAAGGAAAAATAAGGCACAAATGGAAAACCGGCAAAAAACCACCAACAAATAGAGGAAAAACAGGAGCAAATGCTATAACGACTTAACAAAAAAATAAGGCACAAATGAAAAACAGGCAAAAAACATCAACAACTAGAGAAAAGAAGGAGCAAATGCTATATTGAGTTGGGCAAATGAAAAGAAAAATAAGGCACAAATAAAAACCAGGCAAAAATCACCAACAACTAGAGAAAAAAAAAGAGCAAATGCTATGGAGTTGGGCAAATTAAAAGAAAAATAAGGCACAAATGAAAAACAAGCAAAAAACACCAACAACTAGAGAAAAAAAAGAGCAAATGCTATAAAGTTGGGCAAATTAAAAGAAAAATAAGGCACAAATGAAAAACAGGTAAAAAACACCAACAACTAGAGAAAAAAAGGAGCAAATGCTATAATAATGAGTTGGGCAAATGAAAAGAAAAATAAGGCACAAATGAAAAACAAGCAAAAAACACCAACAACTAGAGAAAAAAAAGGAGAAAATGCTATATTGAGTTGGGCAAATGAAAAGAAAAATAAGGCACATATAAAAACTAGGCAAAAATCACCAATAACTAGAGAAAAAAAAGAGCAAATGCTATAGAGTTGGGCAAATGAAATGAAAAATAAGGCACAAATGAAAAACAGGTAAAAACACCAACACCTAGAGAAAAAAAGGAGCAAATGCTATAATAATGAGTTGGGCAAATTAAAAGAAAAATAAGGCACAAATGAAAAACAGGCAAAAAAACCCACCAAAAACTAGAGAAAAAAAGGAGCAAATGCTATAATAATGAGTTGGGCAAATGAAAAGAAAAATAAGGCACAAATGAAAAACAAGCAAAAAACACCAACAACTAGAGAAAAAAAGGAGCAAAAGCTATAATGAGTCAGGCTCTTTAGGTTTTAAGTTTGACGCCCCAAAAATAATGCTTATGTTAAAAAAGGGTCTCTCTTTTGTATGTCTGTATGGCTGATTTATTCGGTAACACTATACTGTATATTTTCAGATCGCCATTGTTCGGGGTGGAAATTATTATACATTGTTTCTTCTGAGCTAATAAACCGGTAATGATAAAATAAACCTGCGGGGCTGCGGACCCTGTAAATATTGCATCACGAAGAAGCCATAAGCGGTTTATCTGTACATTTGTTTTACACCAGTGTGTCAAGAGGGAATCTGTGAATAGTTATAAAGGGGACATTAAGTTGAAGGGTATTCCGTAGCAGATGGCAAAGACAACAGCATTTTCCATCAAGAGAGGCAGTAAAAAGGCTATTGCCGCATTATAGGCACCTTGGGAAAACTGAACCTTGCCTTTTATACAATAATGAATGCATAGGTGCTATTTAAATATACTTCTAGCCAAGGTTTACATAATGAGTGTAATGTGCGGGGAGAAACACAAAGGAAAAAGTTATAAGAACGTTCATACTTTTCTACAGTAGATGGCTAATTGGTACATTCATGTATAAAGATCACAGTGAAAGCCAATATCCTGGAGGGTAACATGCTCCAAAATGGAAAAAGACACATTTGAGCAACTTGTCTAAGATTAGCTGTAAATAACGCTGCCCACGCCACTGATTGGCAGCTTTGGGTGCACTGTGCATAGGCAGAAAGCTGCCAATCAGTGATCAGGGTGGGGTCATGGAGAGCTCATAAATATGGAAGACTACATCGCAGCAGGTTTACTAGTCCTCTAGTGATAATGTCCTGCTGATAGACTGGTGTTTTATCAATACTGCAACAAGCAGCCCAATAAGTGACACATCCCAGGAATCAGGGTCTCTGCCTCTACAATAGGATGTTCTCAGATTTGTTGGCAAAAACCTAGTGATAGAATTACTTCATGAGAGTAATATCCAAAATTCCAACTACATTAAAAAACACAAACCTCAGGGCCCATATAAGCTCAGTTACATGGGTTGTGTCATGACTGTAACTTGACTCTGACGGGGTTAAGTCAGGTGGGAGGGGTCTGTTCTGTCTCATTCCAGGACTCATTATGGTGTGGAGACCTCCGGGACGCCACCAGTAATGGTTCCTGCTCTGCAGTGTGCGTAACTGGTTCTTGTGAGTCAGCCCTGATCTGTCCTGCTACCCAGCTTACGTCTCCGTGACCTCCGTTTCCCTTGTACTGTTTGTCTGCCCTGTTTTCCAGACCCCGTTCCCGTTCTGTGTCTCGGTCCCCTCCCCCTCTTTTGTACTTAGTTGCTCTCCCGGCCTCTGAGCTCGGTAACGTTTCCTGACCACGGCTCTGCTTCCTCTTTTTGGCTTCTGACGTGACCTCTTGGCTCCTGACCCTCGTGCTTCCACCTGTTTACAGCTTGCTCACTCCATGGTTCAGATGTGACTTCCTGGTTAAGACTAAAGGCTGGTTTACATGCAACGACATCGCTATTGATGTCGCTGCCGATCGCACCCGCCCCCGTCGTTTGTGCGTCACGGGCAAATCGCTGCCCGTGGCGTACAATATCGCTATTACCCGTCACATGGACTTACCTTCCCAGCGACGTCGTTGTGGCCGGCGAACAACCTCTTTTCTAAGGGGGCGGTTCGTGCAGCGTCATAGCGACGTCACGCGGCAGGCGTCCAATAGAAGCGGAGGGGAGGAGAGCAGCCGCAGGAAAGACACGCCCACCTTGTTGCCGGAGGACGCAGGTATGGTGCTGTTCGTCGTTCCTGGGGTGTCACACGTAGCGATGTGTGCTGCCTCAGGAACGATGAAAAACCTGCGTCCAAAATGAGCAACGATATTTTGAAAATGAACAACGTGTCAACGATCAATGATAAGGTGAGTATGGTGCTGTTCGTCGTTCCTGGGGTGTCACACGTAGCGATGTGTGCTGCCTCAGGAACGATGAAAAACCTGCGTCCAAAATGAGCAACGATATTTTGAAAATGCACAACGTGTCAACGATCAATGATAAGGTGAGTATTATTGATCGTTAGCGGTACATTTCACACGCAACATCGTCGCTAAAGAGGCCGGATGTGCGTCACGAATTCTGTGACCCCAACGACATCTCGTTAACTATGTTGTTGCGTGTAAACCGGCCTTTAGGCTTTTTGACTACCTTTCACTGGTGTGTGTGCCTCCTTGTGGGCTTTAGTCTCCTCTGCCCCAGTCCCAGCACCACAGTGTTCAAATCTTTTCGCGTCTAAAAGACCCAAATAGATTTCAATATAGGGGGAAGGGAGTCGGCATCACCGGGTCCCATGGTCCGTGTCGCGGGTGGAGGAGGGGACGCCGCGCTCTCCCACTGCTGCTCGGGTCCGGCTGCCGCGGCTGCTGCGGCCTGCTGCTGCTCGGTGGCTCGAGCGATGGGCCGGATCCCGGGGACTCTAGCGGCGCTCCTCGCCCGTGAGTGAAAGGGGGTTTTGGGTATAGGGATTGGTTATTGTCCGTGACGCCACCCACGGTTGTGGTGATTTGTTAGCACCACCGCTGCTCTGTCTGGGGATCCCGGGAAGGATGGTATGGAGCAGCCAGTTGTTGTGTTGCCCCTCCGTGGGTAGGGGTTGGTGATCCTGGGGCCCAGTGATGAAGTGGGTGATGCAGGGCTTGGTGGGCGCAGGGACGCGGGGGCAGCGCTGTGCCTTGCGGCACTGTGGTACTCACTCAGCCTGAGACGTTGACACAGTTTTTCGGTAAACCACACGGCTGGAAAGACGGTTCCCACGGACGGCTGCACTTGCTCTCCCAGTAGGTGACGGTGATGTCCCTTTGTCCTGCACCTAATGTTTCTGTGTTGGTAGCGATGGGTTCCCACCGGTAACCCGCTCCCCGGCTTGGATATGGGCCGGAGGAGCCCTACTTTGCCCGCAGGCGCTGGCCCTGAGAGACTGGTGCCCTGGCGGTGGCGGTGTCTCTCCGTTACGGTCGGACTGTTGCCTTCAATCGGGACTTGGTTGTTTGGAGACAGACGTCCCCTTCACTAACGGATTTGGCAAATTATGGCGACTCCTAGCCTTGCCGGGGTCCGAGAGGCCCCTGCCCAGGTGCTGACTGTTCTTCGTATACTGCTCCAGACCGCCGGGCCACTACCCGTCCGCGGTCCTTCCAGAAACCTCCGAGCAGTCCCCCTCCAGACGGTCACCGCCGTTGCTGACCTTGCTGACTCTGTCCTGCACACAGCTGGACTAACTTCAGGCTTTTCTACTCTCACTTTTACTCCTTTTCTTCTTTGCTCCACTACTACTTTACTTTCACTTCACTTAGCTCCTCTACCACTTCACTGTTTACTCCTTCACCTCCCTGACTTCACTGCCTGGTTCTTCCCGCCTCCAGGGCTGTGTACTCCTCGGTGGGAGGAGCCAACCGCCTGGCCCACCCCCTGGTGTGAACATCAGCCCCTGGAGGAAGGCAACAAGGATTTTAGTAGCTTAGGTGTTCCTAACTAGGATGTAGGGTGTGGTGGTGTGATGACCTGTGCCCCCTGGCTTGCCCAGGGCGTCACATCCGCATTAAACCCATTGGAGGGCTGCATGTTGTTCAGCCCTTGTCTAAAGTATTCCCTTTAATATATATATATATATATATATATATATACAATTATTATTATAGCGCCATTTATTCCATGGCGCTTTACATGTGAAGACGTATACAATCTTTAGCTGTAATTAGAAACTAGATCTTAATTTTCCATCCCGCGCTGTATGAGTGGCATCAGTAAACACAGTATATGGGTCAGGATCCAGCTTACAGCGTTATTTTTCCAATGCTAAGAGCTTTTTTTAGTGACTCCACCAAATGACTGGCATAGGTTGAGACATTTAAGGCAAGAGTGACTTCTTTAATTAAATTAGGAACAGGACATAAATGTTAAAACCTTTGGGCACATAACTCAGTAGAAATCTATAAAAGAATCCGCTTAGCTCATAATAATTAATAGCGACGCACGGGCTGATTTACTAATTCTTTTTAATGCTTCAAAGTAGTTGAGAAAAAAGCATCAGGCACTCACCAGAGTTTTCTTGTGTAGATTTCCAATTTATTCGTGCAGGTTACATGTGCATGGGGTGGAGGGGAGGGAGCGGACGCTATATACGTCCAACGACGACGGCCGTTTCGCACCTGTCTGGTGCTTCAGCTGAAGCAGCACCAGACAGGTGCGAAACGGCCGTCGTCGTTGGACGTGTATAGCGTCCGCTCCCTCCCCTCCACCCCATGCACATGTAACCTGCACGAATAAATTGGAAATCTACACAAGAAAACTCTGGTGAGTGCCTGATGCTTTTTTCTCAACTACTTTGATATTCATGAACTTTGTCATATCAATGGCACCGCAGAGTATGTGGTTTTTCAGCCTGGAATAGGACGTTTTTTTGCAGCATATGGTGTGGAACAGTGCCCTGACTATTTCTCTTTTTAATGCTTCGATTGTAAGTATGGATGGTGGCTCATGATAAAGTTGGCACACCTTTAGACACTTTTATCTAACTTTACATTACCTATCGGCTTACCTTAGAAAAAGTTTGGCCGAGTTGTGATAAAATGGGATGGAGTTTAAATGACCCATAATTTGGGATTGCAGTAAATTCTGTGCTAGTTAAGTCTGTGTAAGGTCTGGATTAAGACACAAGCTGTAATACAGCATCAAAATATAGAATCAAAATAATGTAATATTTACCTTAGGCTGCTTTCACACTACGTTTTTTTAGCATGCGTCATGAACTTTTTTTGCTGCAAAAGCGGACCCTGTTTTTGCAAAGAAAAACGCAAGCAAACGCATGTGTTATTTTGCAGGATCCTGTCACTTTAAGTTTATGGGCAGGCATTGGAGTCATGTGATCAGGAGTGAGGAGAACTGAACGTGAAAGACTAGGAGCCGGCATCTGACAGCTGCGGAGGCTTGTAACCAAGGTAAACATCGGGTAACTTGCTTGGATACCCGATATTTACATTGGTTACGAGCGTCTGCAGCTGCTAGGAGCCGGCTGCCTGCTCCCTGCACACGTAACCAAGATAAACATCAGGTACCTAAGTCCGCGGTTACCCAATATTTACCTTGGTTACGAGCGTCCTCCGCTCTCAGGCGGGGGAGAGAGGGAGGGGGAGAGAGAGAGACTGATCACCCGAGGCTGGTTTCTGGGCATGCTCAGTAGAGCAAGCAGGATCCTGTTTATCAGCATGCCAGCGTTCACATGCGTTTGCATGCTGTTTAGTCAGGATCCAGCAATTTGCAGTATTTGGACACAGCTCAAAAACGCTACAAGTAGCGTTTTTGAAAAAAGTTAAAAAACTGCAAGTCGCTGGATCCTCACTATAACGCACGCAAACGCAGGTGAACGCATGTTGACACGAGTCCATTGCAAATGCATTGAAATGAAAACGCATGTGCACTGGATCCGTTTTTGCGTAAAAAAAACGTTCATGACGCATGTTAAAAAAACGTAGTGTGAAAGCAGCCATACTTGGAATTTCCAATCATTCGATTTGTCAGCAATGGCGGATTATCATAATTTTACTACTCATTCATGGATGATAAAAATTTACTCTTTTCACTTCAAGGCCTAGGAAAGCTCTTTAGCATAATATTGTGTATTAGCTTTTCTTTATCTTGAGATTGATTTTTATTAATAATTCAGAAATGTAAACCCTTTTTGCAAATAGCTATACCCTTATGTTTTACCACAATAGGATGTAACTGCGTCCATGTCATCAGCAGCATGTGCTAACTGTAATGTACAGCTGACATCCTGATGCAGGGACACCTCCGATCTTGTGCGCACTGGGAAATGGAATTTTCTTGAGAAAATTCCACATGCTCTCAAAGATTACCGCACCCGCGGTAAAAAACCGCGGGAAACCGCACCCGAAAACCGCATGCGGTTTGCCGCGGTTTGCTGCGATTTTACCGCGGTATTATTCGCGGTATTGCCGCGGTTTTGCCGCGTGCGGGTTGGGATGTGCTTTATTGCATTCAATGCAATAAAGCACATTGAAAAAAAAAAAAAAAGTCATTTAATTCTGATAGTAGATAGACAGAAGAATAGATAGAGGGATAGATAGATAGACAGACAGAGGGATAGATAGATAGATGACAGATCGCTGCATTTCCCATGGTCGGCAGTGAGTTCACATTACCGGCCGTGGGAAATGACCGGTAATTACCTCTGCTGTCTGCTGCTTTCAGCCTGTGTCTGTGACAGTCGCGGCTGGATGTCAGCAGTGCAGGACCCTGTGGATTACGCCGGAGCTGTGGATTACGTCGGAGCTTTGTTTGGGAGGGGTTAATAAAATGGTGAACGAGGCTTGTTTGTTTTATTTAAAATAAAGGATTTTTGGTGTCTGTGTTTTTTCACTTTACTTACGGGTTGATCATGTCAGCTGTCACATAGACGCTGCCATGATCAAGCCTGGAGTTAATGGCGGTGGTCCCCCATCACCATTAACCCCTTGTATTACCTTGCCGCCACTGCTACACAGTGGCAAGAAGAGCCGAGGACACGCCGGTGCTGCCGCATATATGTATGCGACAGTGCCGGGGCAGCTGCGGCTGATATTCTCGGCTGCCGGAGGGGGAGTGAGGCGGGGGACATTACCCCTGCCCCTCTCCCTCCCCAGCCTGAGAATACCGGGCCGCCGCTGTGTGCTTACCTCGGCTGGAAGGTGAATATGCAGCGGAGCCCACGTTCTTTGTTTTCTATATTTCCGTTTTCTTTCTATGTGTGTTCTATGTGTCTGTGTCTGTGTTCTGTGTCTGTGATGTGTGTGTGTGTGATCTGTGTGTGTTTACTCTCTGCTCCGCTTCCTCTTCCTGTCATAATGACATCACTTCCCTGCAAAACCGCAAGCAAGCGATGTACATTACCGGAGGTAAACCGCGAAATACCGCAGGGAATAACGCAGGAAAACGCAGTGAACCGCACAGAATTTGCTGCCTGCGTTATTCCCTGCGGGATTTCATGATTAACATTGGAGTCAATGGAGTGAAATCCCGCAGCGATGTGCGGAAAAGAAGTGACATGCACTTGTTTTTGCTGCGGGAATCCCGCAGCAAAACATGCAGCTGTCAAATTCCGCCCAGTGCGCACAGGATTTTTTTTCTCCATAGGATTTGCTGGTGATTCACTGCAGAGATGTTATGAACATTTTCTGCAGCGAAACATGCAGCAAATCCGCGAAAAATCCGCGGCAAAATCCGGTAAGTGCACACATAGCCTTAAAGGGAATCTCTCGGCAGGTTTTTGCTGTTTAAACAGAAAACAGTATAATATACAGTGGCATGCAAAAGTTTGACCACCCCTGGTCAAGTTTACTGATATTCTGAACAATTAAGCAAGTTGAAGATGGAATTATCTGTAAAAGCCATAAAGTTAAGAATAACACATATCCTCTGCATTTTAGACAAAAAAAAATAAATAAATATATACATATATATATATATATATATATATATATATATATATATATATTTTACATTTTTAAATTCACAACAAAAAATAAAGTTGGCCAGTGCAAAATATTGGGTACCCTGCATGGTTAGTACCCTGCAGCACCCCCTTTGGCAAGTATCAACGCTTGTAAATGTTTTTTGTAGCCAGCCAAGAGTCTTTCAATTCTTGTTTGAGGGATTTTCATGCTTTCTTCCTTGGAAAAGTCTTCTTGTTCTGTAAGATTCCTGGGTCCTCTTGCATACACTGCTCTACACTGTCTAGCCACAGATTTTCAATGATGTTCAGATCAGGGGACTGTGAGGGCCATTGTAAAACCTTCAGCTTGTACCTTTTGACATAGGCTAATGTGGATTTTGAATTGTGTTTAGGATCCTTATCCATTTGTAGAAGTCATCCTCTTTTCAACTTCAGCTTTTTTACAGATGGTGTTATGTTTGCTTGAAGAATTTGTTAAACTTAATTGAATCCATTCTTCCCTCTACCCGTGAAATGTTCCCAGTGCCATTGGATAAAATACAACCCAAAGCATGATTAATCCACCTCCATGCTTAATGGTTGGCGAGATGTTCTTGTCATGACATTCTGTCTCCTTTTTTTCCCAAACATTTGGTTTGATCATTGTGGTCAAGGAGTTCTATTTAAACCTCATCAGTTAACATGACTAGTTTCCAAAATACATCAGTCTTGTTTAGATGTTATTTTGCATACTTCTGATGCTAAATTTTATGGTTAGGATGCAGGAGAGGCTTTCTTCAGATGACTCTTCCATGAAGGCCATTTTTCTGTAGGTGTCTCTGAACAGTAGAACAATGTACCACAACTCCAGAGTCGGCTAAATCTTCCTGAAGGACTTTTGCAGTGAAGTGAAGGTTCTGATTTGCCTCTCTAGCAATCCTACGAGCAGCTCTCACAGAAATTTTGCTTGGTTTTCCAGACCTTATAATGACCTCCACTGTTTCTGTAAGTGCCATTTCTGAATTACTTTTTGAACAGAGGAAAGGGCAACTTGAAAACGCTTTGCTATTTTCTTCTAGCTTTTCTTTTACTTTGTGGGCCTTCACCATTTTGATTTTCAGAGTGCTAGGCAGCTGCTTTGAAAAACCCATGGCTGTTGCTTTATTTGCACAAGGTTAGAGGAAGCTGGGTTTTTATAAAGTTGTGAAATTTGCATCATCTGACCTTTCCTAACAATGATAATGAACAAGCCACAAACCTAACAGGCTAATTAAGGTCTGAAATGATAGTCAAAGTTATCTGAGCACACAAATCTCCAAGGGTGTTCAAACTTTTGCATTGGCCCATTTTCATTTTTGTAGTTTTTAAAATGTTAAAGATGAAAATATTTTTTTTTGTTCTTACCTAAAATATAAAGGAAATGTGTCATCTTTAACTTTATGCCTTTTAGAGATCATTTCATTTTCTCAATAACAGTAATTTTGACCAGTGGTGCTCAAACTTCTGCATAGTACTGTAGTTGTTGAGACACTGACTCGAGTGATGTGTCACTTATTAGGTTGTGTTCTTTTTTAACACAGTGTTTTATGAGCAGTAGGTTATCACTACTGGACTAGGTCTCACTTGCAGCCAAGTCCAGCTAGTCTATGTATCCCTGCCACCACCACTAATTGCTTATAATACACAGAAGGCTGCCATTCAGGGGTGTGGGCAGGGTTATACACAGCTCAGCAATTTGAGCACTGCTACATCGACAGCAGAGATTCTATCAAAACTTCTCACTAAGTTATATATTGCTGGAATCAGGTTCTCTGACACTACATTAAGCTGTTCTCAGATTTCATAGCAAAAACCTGCTGACACATTCCCTCTAAAGGTTTATTAATAGCTGTTTAAAATAGCAAAGAGCAACTTTGCAATTTACTTGGTATTAAAAATCCTTTCCATTCTCAAATGCTTGTTGCCTACATTAGCGGCCACCGCTGAACTCGATCAGTGGTGGCCGGTTTCCTTGGCAAAGAGCACAGGGCTCCTAAATGCTTTTGTAATAGAGTTTTGAAAGCCATGCTCACAAGTTCAATATTTGGTCAGTATTTTACATCAGTATTTGTAGCCAAAACCAGGAGTGGGTGAAAAATCTAGAAGTGGTGCCCGTGTTTCTATTATACTTTTCCTCTGATTACCCCACTCCTGGCTTTGGCTACAAATACTGATATAATATACTGACTAAATAGTGAATGTGTGAACGTGGCCTAAAACTGATGGATTGCTGAACCCGGCAAGATTCAGTGTCTCTGTGCTTTTGTGATGATTAGTTGTTTCTGTAGCATCAGAGAGCACATGGCATGGTTGAGGCCAGTGATGAGGGAATGACACTTGCCTGAACTATCAACCAAAAGCACACCGCCCAACCAGCAATCAAAAAAGACAACCCCTTTATTAAACCTTTAGATATCATAGTCAGTAGTGTCTATGGCATCTTTAGAGTTTGACAGAAGAAGAAGGCTCCCTCTGTCAAGCCATTGGTGGTCTAAGATACAATCATGTGGTACCGATGGGTTCTATTGTAAGAATGAATGTACCCGCACCACCCCACCGGCAATCAAACAAGATAACCCCTTTAATAAACCTTTAGATATCATAGTCAGTAGTGTCCATGGCATCTTTAGAGTTTGACAGAAAAAGAAGGCTCACTCTGTCAAGCCATTGGTGGTCTAAGATGTAATCAGGTGGTGCCAATGGGTTCTATTGTAAGAATTATTGTACCCGCACCACCCCACCAGCAATCAAACGAGACAACCCCTAATTGAACCTTTAGATATAATAGTCAATAGTGTCAATGGCATCTTTAGCGTTTGACAGAAGAAGGCTCCCTCTGTCAAGCCATTGGTGGTCTAAGATACAATCACGTGGTACCGATGGGTTCTATTGTAAGAATTAATGTACCCGCACCACCCCACCGGCAATCAAACAAGATAACCCCTTTAATAAACCTTTAGATATCATAGTCAGTAGTGTCCATGGCATCTTTAGAGTTTGGCAGAAGAAGGTAGTTCCCTCTGTCAAACCATTGGTAGTCCAGGATGCAATCAGGTGGTGCCAATGGGTTCTATTGTAAAGCGGGCTTTACACGCTACGATATCGTTAATGAATTATCGTCGGGGTCATGTTGTTTGTGACGCACATCCGGCATCATTAACGACATCGCAGTGTGTGACATTTATGTGCGACCTAAAACAATCGCAAAAGTGGCAAAAATCATTTGCCGTGGAGAGGTTGTCCTAAAACAAAAAATCGTTTTCTTCTAATTAGTGATATTGTACGTCGTTCCTGCAGCAGCACACATCGCTATGTGTGACACCACAGGAGCGAGGAACATCTCCTTACTTGCCTCCACCGGCAATGAGGAAGCAAGCAGGTAGGTGGGATGTTTATGTCCCGCTCATCTCCGCCCCTCCGCTTCTATTGGACGGCTGCCGTGTGACATCGCTGTGACGCCGCATGACACGCCCCCTTAGAAAAGAGTCGGATCGCCGGCCAGAGCGACGTCGCAGGATGGGTGAGTGCATGTGACGGGGGTAAGCGAGGTTGTGCGCGATGGGCAGCAATTTGCCTGTGTCGCACAACCGACGGGGGCGGGTACGATCGCTTGCGATCTTGCTAGCGAGATCGCAGCGTGTAAAGCCCGCTTAAGAATTATTGTACCTGCACCACCCCACCAGCAATCAAACGAGACAACCCCTAATGAAACCTTTAGATATCAAAGTCAATAGTGTCCATGGCATTTTTAGAGTTTGACAGAAGGAGGCTCCCTCTGTCAAGCCACTGGTGGTCCAAGATGCAATCACGTGGTACCGATGGGTTGTATTACAAGAATTTATGTACCCTTACTGTTAATAATTAAGTATTCTAAATAAAAAATATATAAATAATACATTTATCTATCTGAGATGATTTATTGAATCCTGCATTGACCAGGAGGTTGGGCGTGATAACCCTGGAAGTCCCTTCCAACTCTACCATTCTATGAAATATACCAGCCTTGTGATTTTATATGGTCATGAATCTCCGAGGTGACTTCTGCTATTCTTATAATTTGTAGTAAGATCAATAGGCATTAATATCATAATATACTCTCTCTGCTCAGTAATCTGAAGGTCTAAATCTTAAAAAATGTGGTGCATGCCAAGAAAGGAATGCCAACAAAGTGTTCATGTATAATGTTTGTTTCCTTTCATAGACAAATGTTGATTCATGTTGATATGTGTTCCCCATGAGTCATTTCTCCTGGTCCTTTTGCATTCATGACATTACAAGCTGTTGGGCACATTAAAATGTTCCATCCACACCATCATTTATTTAGATAGTAATAAGGAGGGTAAGTTAACACATCGGCTGTAAAAATCCATTGTAAAAGCAGCGCTCGCCCCATGTAAATAGAGCTAGGAGTGGGATGAGCAATTTGCTGCTGCTGCAAGATGGTCTTTTTCTATTACACATCACAAGAACGATTCAAATGTCTATATGAAAAGCAAAATGACAGAGGAAAATATATAGTGAGTATTGAAACATGTATATTATTTTATACAGATATACAGCACATGGTGAATTAAAAGGATTGTGCCATCATAATGAATGGCCACTATATACTCCACTTTTACTAACCCCTCTACACCTCCAGATCTGTGTTTGATACTGGAAAGCATTTCTTATGTTGGCAAATCGTCAATGTATCTAAAGGTGTTTGGCTGACTGTCTCATTTCGATAGCTAAGGGAGTCCCTTCATTTTCCATGCTGCCGAAACCTTGAGTGTAATAATAAAAGAGTATAAAGTAAACTTCTAGGCTTCCACTACTGGTGGCTGCCAAACTTTAAAGGGGTTGTCCCCTACTTGGACAACCCCTGTATGTTTTCCCCATTTAAAATAATAAAACTTGTACACAATGGGGAAAGTAAACAAATAACTAATCTCCAGATGACCCAAGGAGGGAAACTGCAACAACAGCAAAGTTTTTCCAGATGAATACAAGCTGACTGCTTGCACGGAAGACCTGTAAAGGGTTTTTAAACCTGTCACCAGCAGAGAGTAAGAGGGAATGAGAGTATTTAAAGATATAAAGAGAAGTGCTGATAATTAACAGCTGAAAAGGTGAGGAAATCCACAGGGTCCTAAAGAGAAAGGGATTAACCCCAAGCAGCGAAAAAGGGAAAGCCAGAGAGCTGTTTGTATAACCAAACGCTGCACCCTTCTAAAGCCGGACACCACAGGACTGTCTGTCGAGCGTGACACAACCATGACAGGGTCAGGCTAAGATATCAGGGAAGGATAATTAATTACAGGGGGGTAAAAAAATCAGGGTTGACATACAAAGGGTTAATTCAATCAAGCATACTAAAGTAAAAATAAAGCACTGATGCCCTACCATTGAGGCCAACTTGGTAGCCTAGAACCTCTTTTAAACATGTGTTTAGATATTACTATTCATGGCTGGGTGGCACTTATGCTAAGTACATCCCCCATCAGAACAGTAGACGCTAGTATGTCAGCCAGTGAGCGCACCATCTAGGGATGGTTATGTCTGTAATGCTTTGTAAAATTAGGAGGCTGTCCACTACTTTAACATTGATGACTTACCCTTAGGGGTACTTTGCACACTAGGACATCGCAAGCCGATGCTGCGATGCCGAGCGCAATAGTCCCCGCCCCCGTCGCAGCTGTGATATCATTGTGATAGCTGCCGTAGCGAATATTATCGCTACGGCTGCTTCACATACACTCACCTGCCGTGCGACGTCGCTCTGGCCGGCGAACCGCCTCCTTATTAAGGGGGCGGGTCGTGCGGCGTCACTGCAATGTCACATGGCAGGCGGCAAATAGGAGCGGAGGGGCAGAGATGAGCGGGATGTAAACATCCCGCCCACCTCCTTCCTTCTGCATTGCAGCCGGGACGCAGGTAGGAGATGTTCCTCGCTCCTGCGACTTCACACACAGCAATGTGTGCTGCCGCTGGAGCGAGGAACAACATCGGACCGTCGCGTCAGCGTAATTATGGAATTCGCCGACGCTACACCGATGATACGATTATGACGCTTTTGCGCACATTAATCGTATCATCTAGGATTTACACACTACGATGTCGAAAGCGACGCAGGAAGAGCGTCACTTTCGACATGACCCCATCGCACCTGCGATGTCTTACTGTGCAAAGTACCCCTTAGGATAGATCATCAATGTCTGATCGGCCAAGGTCTGACACCCCACACATCTGCTGATCTTGCTGCTGGTGGTGGTAGTCAGAAACGCTCAGTTCCGAAGCTGCCCTCACAACTCATTGTGGCTTCAACCGGGTACTGCACATCCGCCTCCTATTGATTTGAATGGGAGGTGGATGTGCATTACCCAGCTGCGGCCACTATCATTAGACGGGTCAACTCCGGAACTGAGGATAAGTCATCAATAATAAAGTAGTACTGACCAAAAGAGAAAACTGGGAATCATAGTCTGCACATATATAAGAATGCGTCAAAGCTAAAATCTTGCATTAAAAAAGTTTTTTTATTTTTCCAAGAAAATTCATAGCAAGATTATATCACATTTAATAATATATGAATCACATATAGATTTATACAAGGGGGGAACCTGACATAATGCACTAAGGTCCGACACCAAACATGGGAAAATTTCAATATCCTATAATATTCACCAAAGAAGGCCTCACATAGGTTACAATCATCAAGGACATATAGTCCAACATCAAAGACATAAATACCTTGTGGGCATTCAGAGTATCAAATAAGGATAGATATACATGCTGCCGTAAGAGTAGGGCAATTTCAGACAGTCATTATAGTGACGATATCACAGGGTAAAGCAAGTTATTCCCCGACACAACATGCAGCAATACAAAGTTTAAACATAATTACCCATGTTCAGGTGGATGCCAGTGTGGAGAACGTGCTCCGACGCGCACGTTTCGTTAGCTTCCTCGGGGGGCCGTGGTGCAAGATTTTAGCTTTGACGCATTCTTATATATGTGCAGACTATGATTCCCAGTTTTCTCTTTTGGTCAGTACTATTGCAATTTGGGTTTAGTCAATTAGAATAAGCAATGATTCTACATTTTGTCCTTTTTCGCTTTAATAATAAAGTAGTGGTCAACCACTTTAAGGCTAGGGTCACAAGACCGTATTTTATCTCATCCAAGAAAATCTGATCAACTCTAAAAGTGTGATCAAAGTGTGATCCGATTTTCTCAGATGTGAAGAAGGTGGAAAAAGATATTTATGATATTTATCTATCTTCTCCATTCTGTCAGTCAGTGAAATTGGATCGTAGTCAGATGTCATCTATGTGCGGTCCAATTTTTTTTCCACAAACTGACCTAGTGCGATCCAATTTAGGCTGCTTTCACACATCCGGTTTGATCCGTGCAGCTCAATCCAGCTGTGAAACCTATGCAACGGATGCGGTGAAAACACCGCATCCTTTGCATAAGTTTTTTACATGCGGCCCGTCCGGTTTTTGCCGCTTGCGGCATGCTACTGAGCATGCGCAGTGGCAAAAACCGCATGCGGCAGCCGGATGCGGTTTTTGCCGCATCGCGCCACATCCGGCATCCATAGGGATGCATTGAGAAAAGTGCTGCATCGGCCGGATGCGGCGCGATGCGTTTTTTTTTTGCCGCACAAAAAAACGTGCCAGGCAACGTTCCATCCGGCCGCCGCATCGGCTACATCTGCCGCATGCGGCAAACACCGGACCGAACGCAAGGCCATGCGGCACAATGCGGCACTAGTTAAAATCTATGCAGGAAAAACGCAACCGGCAGCAACAAAAAAACGGTTGCGTTTTTCCTGCAAAGTGCCGGATTGTGCCGCATAGCAAAAACCGGAGGTGTGAAAGCAGCCTAACAGATGCAAACAGTGAATGCGGCAATTTTTTCCTTGGACAAAGTCAGTACAAGGACAAAATTAGATTTGTTCACGGCCCTATAGAATAACATCAGTCAGAGTGTAATCATGCTTTCGTGGATCATACTCTGACCGAAGACTCGATCGGCTACACAAGCCCAAAGTTACCTTTAATCTGGTGCTTAGCTTTACAAAATCTATACATATGGGGAGAACATAATATAAAATATGTGTATATATAACCCTAGTCATTATACAATTCAATGAGCAAAGGGTCACAAAGTGTAGAACATTGGTCACATCTAAAGGCCGCTTTACACGCAACGATATCGCTAATGAGATATTGCTGGGGTCACGGAATTCGTGACGCACATCCAGCCTCATTAGCGACGTTGTTGCGTGTGAAACCTATGAGCGTCCGCTAACGATCAGAAATACTCACCAAATCGTTGATTGTTGACACGTCGTTCATTTCCCAAATATCGTTGCTCGTTCTGGACACAGGTTGTTAGTCGTTCCTGAAGCAGCACACATCGCTACGTGTGACACCCCAGGAACGATGAACAATAGCGTTCCTGCGTCCTTCGGCAACAAGGTGGACATGTCGTTAATGTGGCTGCTCTCCGCCCCTCCTCTTCTATTGGCAAGCCGCTGTGTGACGTCGCTGTGACGCCGCACAAACCTCCCCCTTAAAAAAGAGGTTGTTCGCCGGCCACAGCAACGTCGTTAGGAAGGTAAGATCGTGTGACGCGTACCAGCGATATTATTTGCCACCGGCAGCGATTTGCCTGTGACGCACAAACGACGGGGGCGGGTGCGATCGCTAGCGATGTCGCAGCGTGTTAACCGGCCTTAAGAAGTAGAATGATTGTCTGTTTTCAATTAGAATAGGATTTTCTTATTTTTGTGGCATGGGAGACTATGGAAAAACAAAGAAAATATATAAACACAGTTCATAATCAAACCTCGCGAGACACATAAAACATCTTTATTGAGGTATCTTCTTCCAGAAACTCTTCGGGGAGCTCAATTACATTACATTTTAATGCTGAAGCCAAGAAAAAGTAGTTTTCTTATTGCTACAATATAGCCATAGTCACACATTTTCCACAGATTTTATTGAAATGATATGCTTTAGATAAGTTTTAATTACTGTGCAAATCATGAAATTGCTGAAGCAGGAGCCGTGCAGGACACTTACATAGAAAAAGAAAAAAATCGAATAGAAGACACAACCAAAATGGGCGCAATTTAATTGTCTAGAGAATGGTCTTCATTACACGGCATAAAATGACAGCGGTAAGATACAGTTATACTAATCTCAGAAAATACTTACCATATGCAACCTTTAATGAGATGAAGCAAAGACACAAAATAAAATCTAATTAAATGAGTAACCGACAATCTAATGAAATTAGGCTCTTGAGATGTTTTAATGGTATAGACCAATCTGGATTATAATACTTTGTAGTGATCCTATTGGGAAAAAAGTGTAAAAAAATAGAAATAAAATGATCTAGTCATACAATAATGAAGAAAGTAAAAAAAATAATTTTTTAATGACGGCTGGGTAGTGACAAACAACAGTGACGCCATTATTGCTTTAACAGAGGTTGTCATTGAGAGGTGAGAATAAAAGCAGAAATCTGCCTATTTTTGCATTGATACAAGTGGAGATTTTGTTATTTTAAGGAATAAAATAATATAAATAAAAATATGCAAAGCAAAAAAAACTAATTTTTGAGAGGTTTTTTTTTAAATTAGTACTTGACCTAATTTTCAGTTATTTGGAAAAGGGTATGATTGACTAATACTTCCTAGACGATGCATTTAGCTATATTCACTTTTCTATTCGGGGATGGAATCCTTCAGAGAAAGTATCATCTTGTCGTCAAATTGAGAACTACGGTGGAAAAGGAGGTGTCATCCTGGCACACGAGGCAGACTAAGGCTATGTGCGCACTAGGCGTTTTTGCCGCGTTTTTAGCGGCGTTTTTTACCGCGTTTTTGTGCTGAAAACGCAGTGACATTGCTTCCCCAGCAATGTCAATGGGTTTTCAGAAGTGCTGTCCTCACACAGCGTTTTTTTTTAGCTGCGTTTTTGTGGTGACCACAAAAACGCAGCATGTCAATTATTTCTGCGTTTTCCACTGCGTTTTTCATTCATTGAATTCAATGAGATGTTAAAAACGCAATGAATAACGCATATAGCCGCGTTTCTATGACTAAAAACGCAGCTATAAACGCAAGGGGTGGGCACTACAGTGACGTGTACAGGAAGAGGATTCCTTCTGTTGGTAAACACAGAAGCATGAATCCTCCCGGTACCGTCACCGCTGCGTCCACCTCCCGTCCTGTGCATGTCAGCTCCGTGCGGCACCATGTCTGGGCGGGAGGTGGAGGCAGCGGCGAAAACAAAAGTGAACAGTAGAAAAAAAAAAAAATGTCATATATACTCACCTGTCTGCAGGGTCCCGATGCCATGCCCGCTCCCAGCCCCTGTCTCGGTACCGCCGCTCTGGCTGTGTGCAGTCTCCCCGGCCGGCAGGACCTTGCTTGCAGGACCTGGCGCTGATCACCTGATGCAGTCACCTGACGCATCAGCTGATCGTAGTCTCGCCGGCTTTTTCGCGCCCGGCCGGCTATCAGCTGATCCTGCCGTCAGGGGACTTCATCAGCTGATTACCGGCAGCTCCGGCAGCGATCGTATAGGATCAGACTCCTGTCCAATCGATCGCTCCAGGAGCTGCCGGTAATCACCACAGCACATAAGTGAGTATTATTATTTTTTTTTTTCTACTGATGCATCTGCTGATTGTATAATCGGCTTTTATACAATCAGCTGATGTGTGATGGGATTCAGGCACTTGATCCTGACACATCATCTGATCAGTATGCCTTCCAGCAAACCGATCAGATGATATTGGATCCGGATTGGACGGCGCGGGACCCTGACCCAGGATTACTGCGGAGGGGGGTTTATTTCAATAAAGATGGAGTCACTAATTGTGTTGTGTTTTATTTCTAATAAAAATATTTTTCTGTGTGTTGTGTTTTTTTTTTATCATTACTAGAAATTCATGGTGGCCATGTCTAATATTGGCGTGACACCATGAATTTCGGGCTTAGGGCTAGCTGATAATATACAGCTAGCCCTAACTCCATTATTACCTAGCTAGCCACCCGGCATCAGGGCAGCTAGAAGAGTTGGATACAGCGCCAGAAGATGGCGCTTCTATGAAAGCGCCATTTTCTGGGGTGGCTGCGGACTGCAATTCGCAGTGGGGGTGCCCAGAAAGCATGGGCACCCTGCACTGTGGATTCCAATCCCCAGCTGCCTAGTTGTACCCGGCTGGACTCAAAAATTAGGCGAAGCCCATGTCATTTTTTTTTTTTAATTATTTCATGAAATAATTAAAAAAAAAGGGCTTCTCTATATTTTTGGTTCCCAGCCGGGTACAAATAGGCAGCTGGGGGTTGGGGGCAGCCCGTATCTGCCTGCTGTACCCGGCTAGCATACAAAAATATGGCGAAGCCCATGTCATTTTTTTTTCTTTTTGGGCAAAAAACTGCATACAGTCCTGGATGGAGGCTGCTGAGCCTTGTAGTTCTGCAGCTTCTGTCTGCTCTCCTGCATACACTAGTGAATGGAGGATGCTGAGACTTGTAGTTCTGCAGCTGCTGCCTGCTCTCCTGCATACACTAGTGAATGGAGGATGCTGAGACTTGTAGTTCTGCAGCTTCTGTCTGCTCTCCTGCATACACTAGTGAATGGAGGATGCTGAGACTTGTAGTTCTGCAGCTGCTGTCTGCTCTCCTGCATACACTAGTGAATGGAGGATGCTGAGACTTGTAGTTCTGCAGCTGCTGCCTGCTCTCCTGCATACACTAGTGAATGGAGGATGCTGAGACTTGTAGTTCTGCAGCTTCTGTCTGCTCTCCTGCATACACTAGTGAATGGAGGATGCTGAGACTTGTAGTTCTGCAGCTGCTGTCTGCTCTCCTGCATACACTAGTGAATGGAGGATGCTGAGACTTGTAGTTCTGCAGCTGCTGTCTGCTCTCCTGCATACACTAGTGAATGGAGGATGCTGAGACTTGTAGTTCTGCAGCTGCTGTCTGCTCTCCTGCATACACTAGTGAATGGAGGATGCTGAGACTTGTAGTTCTACAGCTGCTGTCTGCTCTCCTGCATACACTAGTGAATGGAGGATGCTGAGACTTGTAGTTCTGCAGCTGCTGTCTGCTCTCCTGCATACACTAGTGAATGGAGGATGCTGAGACTTGTAGTTCTGCAGCTGCTGTCTGCTCTCCTGCATACACTAGTGAATGGAGGATGCTGAGACTTGTAGTTCTGCAGCTGCTGTCTGCTCTCCTGCATACAATGAACATTTTGAAGAAGGAAATGACATCAGACCTTTTTTTTTTTTTTTTTTTCATCAACAATCTTTAATGGCATTGTGCACTGATTAAAAACGCAGTGAGCAAAAACGCAGCAAAAAACGCACCAAATCGCGGCAAAAACGCATGCGTTTTTGCCGCGTTTTTTTAGCCGCGGGTGCGTTTTTTAGACAAAAACGCACATAAAAACGCAGCGTGAAAAAAACGCCTAGTGCGCACATAGCCTAAAGAACTAAGACGGGCTTCCAGAATTGCTGAGCGCAGATGGAAGAGGTCTCATTCCACTGAGCACTTCATTGCATATAAAGAGTCCCTGACCACTTTCAAGTCCACACTCACTGCTGCAAAACAAACCTACTTCTCATCCCTCATATCCTCTCTCTCTCACAACCCTAAACAGCTATTCAACACTTTCAATTCTCTCCTCCGTCCTCCAGCACCACCTCCCTCTCCTCTCCTCTCAGCTGAAGACTTTGCCTCTTTCTTCAAGCAGAAGATTGACAACATCAGAGCAAGCTTTGGCCCACAATCACCACAGCCCCTCATCATAGCTACTCAGCCCTCTTCCTCCAAATCCAGCTTCTCCACCATGACAGAAAACAATCTTTCCACTCTACTCTCAAAATCACATCTAACCACCTGTGCACTTGACCCGCTCCCATCGCATCTCATCCCCAACATCACCGCAGTCCTCATCCCAGCCCTAACCCATCTCTTCAACCTATCACTAACAACTGGTGTATTCCCTTCATACTTTAAACATGCCTCTATTACACCCATCCTCAAAAAGCCCTCCCTTGACCCATCCTCTGTGTCAAACTATCGCCCCATATCCCTTCTCCCCTATGCCTCAAAACTACTGGAACAGCATGTCCATATTGAACTGTACTCATACCTCTCATCCTGCTCCCTCTTTGACCAGCTACAATCTGGCTTCTGACCACATCACTCTACTGAAACTGCCCTAACCAAAGTCACCAATGGTCTACTAACCGCCAAAGCCAAGCGACACTTCTCTATCCTCCTCCTCCTGGACCTGTCCTCTGCCTTCGACACAGTAGACCATTCCCTTATACTACAGATCCTCTCATCTCTGGGCATCACAGACATGGCCCTATCTTGGATCTCCTCATACCTAACTGACCGAACTTTCAGCGTCTCCCATTCTCACACCACCTCCTCATCTCGCCCCCTATCTGTCGGTGTCCCCCAAGGCTCAGTTCTTGGACCCCTGCTGTTGTCCATCTACACCTTCGGCCTGGACAGCTCATAGAGTCCCACGGCTTCCAGTATCATCTCTATGCTGATGACACACAGATCTAGCTCTCTGGACCTGACATTACCTCTCTACTAACCAAAATACCACAATGTCTGTCTGCTATTTCATCCTTCTTCTCTGCATGATTCCTAAAACTTAACATGGACAAAACAGAGTTCACTGTCTTTCCTCCTCCTCATTCAACTCCTCCACCAAGCCTATCCATCAAAGTTGATGGTTGCTCACTCTCCCCAGTCTCACAAGCTCGTTGCCTTGGAGTAACCCTCGACTCTGCTCTATCATTCAAGCCACACATCCAAGCCCTCTTCACCTCATGCAGACTACAACTCAAAAATATCTCCCGGATCCGTGCTTTCCTTAACCAAGAATCAGCAAAAACATTAGTGCATGCCCTCATCATCTCCCGCCTCGACTACTGCAACCTCCTTCTCTCTGGCCTCCCTTCCATCACTCTTGCACCCCTCCAATCTATCCTCAACTCTGCGGCCCGCTTAATCCACCTCTCCCCTCGCTACTCCCCAGCCTCACCACTCTGCCAATCCCTTCACTTGCTTCCCATTACCCAACTCCAGTTCAAAACATGAACCATGACATACAAAGCCATGCACAACCTGTCTCCTCCCTACATCTGTGACCTAGTCTCCCGGTACCTACCTGCACGCAACCTCAGATCCTCCCAAGATGTCCTTCTCTACTCCTCTCTTATCTCCTCTTCCCACAATCGCGTACAAGATTTCTCCCGTGCCACCCCCATACTCTGGAATGCTCTACCTCAGCATATCAGACTCTCCCCTACCGTGGAAAGCTTCAAGAAGAACCTCAAGACCCAAAGACCCACCTCTTCCAACAAGCCTACAACCTACAATAGCCCTCAGTCCAGTAGACCACTGCGCAACCAACTCTGTCCTCACCTATTGTACCATCACCCATTCCCTGTAGACTGTGAGCCCTCGCGGGCAGGGTCCTCTCTCCTCCTATACCAGTCTGTTTTGTACTGTTAATGATTGTTGTACATATACCCTCTGTCACTTGTAAAGCGCCATGGAATAAATGGCGCTATAATAATAAATAATAATAATAATAAGCCTCATAGAAAGTGATTCTTTACTGTACGAGAAGTGAGGTTCTGGAACTCTCTGTCACATGATGTTGTAATAACCAATTCATTAGATAAGTGAAAGGAGGGTCTGGATGCCTTTCTTCAAAAATATATTATTACAGGTGATGAGTTCTATATTTCTGTTTTTTAAGTGCCAAGGTCAGTGCTCTCCAAGTACGTGCGCAAAAAGTATTAGCAGTGTCACACAAAGAAGTGCACATGGATACGGTCTAATGCTGACAACACAAAAGACACCATTCCTCGCTGAAGCTTTGCCAGGAGGTCAATGAGTTTCTGACATTCACCTGTCACCCCAATGGAAGTGACAGCTGTCATAAGTATGTCACTGGTGACAGACAGTCCTGTGGTGTCTGTCTCTAGGTGGTCACAGCATTTAGCTGAGCAAACTGCTCCCTGGCCTTTTAATATTTCTGTTTGATGTATTTGGTATCCTATATATCTCCTCTGCTTGGTTTTCCCTTTAGGACCCTGTGGAGTTCCTCACCCTTTCAGCTGTTTTTCAGCAGCACTTCCCTTGGTGTCTTTATATACTCTAATTTCCCCTTACTCTGTGCAGGTGATAGGTCTAATACCCTTAACAAGTCTTCAGTGCAAGCAGTCAGCTTGTATACTGAAGGAGAAACCTTGCTATTGTTTGCAGTTCTTCTACCTGTTTCACCTGGTGATAAGTTACTTGTTAACGTTTCCCTTGTTTGTTATCCCTGTGTATTTTTTAGTGCTTAGTGGGGTTGGCTAAGCACTCATCCCATCCACTCCCTACCTAGGGCCTACTTTAGGGTCAGCCAGGGTCAAGTACCCTGCTCGGGGCATAGCCGCGGAAGCTATCTAGGGTGTTGAGGCAAGCCTGTGCCCAGCAGTAGGCTTGGTCAGGGGTCATGATCTCCCCCGTCCCTAAACGCAGGGTTTCCCTTACCTTCCCTTTCGCCATTCACTTGGTACTTCTCTGTACCTAGCATGCCAACAGCTTAGTCTTGTTCAGTTCTAAGGATCTAGTCCGATTGCCATACTGGAGACAGAAAGGAATTTTTCCCTTAAGACTATGTGCACAAGGGGCTTTTTCGATGACGCTACAGTTGTCGAGTTTTCCCAGGCAAAGCCGATTTAGGAATACACTGGTGGTTGTTTTCTGGAAGTAGTATTGCTGGTTAATTTGCAGTCGTTCTTGTGCCAGCTCTGCCACTATACTGTGACATTGAAGCCACCTGAAGAATGAGAATATCACTTCCTTACACCATTTCAAGAAATCCAAATCCTGAAGCAGGTAAAAGAAGTGACTTAATTTGGAACATATGCACAGCAATGTCGTTTTGACATTGCTGCACATTATGCTAATTTTGTGGGATGCTTTTCCAGGCTTATTCAAGGCAAAATCTACCTGAAAAAGATGTGTGAACGTATCCCAATACTGGACATTCAGCATCTACCTCATGGGGTTTTATGTTTCTCTGGATCAACACATTAGGATATAGTGTGAAAGTGATACAACTGTCAACTATGGAATCACAATGGATCCCATTATAAATTGCAGCCACAATGGAAATTAGAACTGAGTTCTAAGGTGGCCATAATATTGCACTAGGTACGGGGAAGTACCAAGTGAATGGCGAAAGGGAAGGAAAACCCTGTGTCTAGGGAAGGGGGAGGTGGTGACCCCTGACCAAACCTACTGCTGGGCCCTGGGTTCCCTCACCGAACTAGATAGGTTTCGCACCTATGCGCCAAGCCAGATCCCTGATCCAAGGCTGACCCTGTGCTGGGCCATAGGTAGGAAGTGCATGGGATGAGCTTTTCGTCAGCCCACTAAGCTCTAAAGGACACACAGGGATAATAAACAACTTATCTCTAGTAGACTCAGTAAGAAGTATGGCAAAGAACAGCAACGATCCTAAAGATGAGTGCAAGCCGCTTGCTTGCATCCAGAGATTGTGAAGGAACTGAATATCACTAGCACAAGTCCAGGGAAAATGAGAATTTTTAAACCAAAGGGGAAATACAGATGATTAGCAATTGAAGGGAAGAGCAGCTCCTCAGGGTCCCAAAGGGAAAAGAAAATCCCAGCAAAGGAAATACCTAGTGCACTGAATACTGACAGCAGGAATAATAGAAAGTCAGGCAGCATTTTGCGCAGCCAAATGCTGTGACCTACTATTGCCGCACGCCATAGGACTGTCTGTCACCCGTGACAACATACACTGTACAAAGCTGTTGGGCAAGAGCTCATTTGGCCAACATTTTCCTCCCAACCTTGTCGTAGACATGGATGCTCAGCTTGGTTAAACGTACATGTATTCCGACTTCATCTAACATCAGCAGATGCACTATAGAATGAAAGTTGCAATGTTCTATCTCAGTTCTCAAAGCATAGTGAGGCAGTTGGAAAACTGGGTGAAAGATGAAGTTTCTTTATAGAGAAGACACAAGATTATCACAGATTAAATAGAAGCCACCTGAAGAGTGAGCATGTCACGTCTTTTAACCACTGGTTTGGAATTCCTGAAGCGGAATAAAGAAGGGACTTAATGTAGGATATGCTAACAGCAATGTTGTTTTGACGTTGCTGTGCATTCTGCTCATTTTATGGGGTACTTTTGCATGATTGAAATGATGATGTTTGCACATAGCCTAATACTGGACATCTAAAAATGAAGCTTTGTAGCCAGAATCCCATTCTGGTTTGGAGCAGAATCCAGCAGTTCTGAACATCAACCATTGGGATATAAGGAGAGACACTTAAGCGGGCTTTACACACCCGCCCCCGGCGGTTGTGCGTCACCGGCAAATCGCTGCCCATGGCGCACAACATCGCTAACACCCGTCACACGGACTTACCTGCCTAGCGATGTCGCTGTGGCCGGCGAACCGCCTCCTTTCTAAGGGGGCGGTTAGTTCGGCGTCACAGTGGCGTCACTAAGCGGCCGCCTAATAGAAGCGGAGGGGCGGAGATAAGCGGCACATAACATCCCGCCCACCTCCTTCCTCCCTCATTGTGGGCGGCCGCAGGTATGGTGATGTTCCTCGTTCCTGCGGTATCACACACAGCGATGTGTGCTGCCGCAGGAACAACGAACAACCTGTGTCCTGCAACAGCAACGATAATTGGGATTAGAACGACGTGTCAATGATCAACGATATGGTGAGTATTTTTGATCGTTAACGGTCTTTCCTGCATTTTCACACGCAATGATGTCGCTAACGAGATAGGATGTGCGTCACGAATTCCGTGACCCCAACGACATCTCGTTAGCGACATCATTGCGTGTAAAGCCCCCTTTACTAGTAAATTGTATCTATCTTGTTAAAACATAAAAAACTAAAAAGTTGCCATTTCTTAAAATGTTCCCCACTGAGATGATCACGGTGCAGACTACCACTGTCTTCCTCTTTTTTAATACAAATGAAAAATTGGATTTTCCTTTAAGTGACACTGACGACAAGCATTAGATGCAGCGCTTGGCACAGCGTTCTGTTTCCACATATTCTGTATTGATTGGTTCCTCTCGTCTATTTCTTCACAAGTAAATTGATTTAAATGGGTCAATTGACCTGCAATGTACTCATGGTATCGGCTGACAGACCCAACGTTTGATGGATATCGAACCGGAATCAGCTCAATAAAGTGACCTTTGTAATTCTTTATAAAATGTGAATTTTCTGGACTAATGTTCATCATTTTCCAGGATGTAAATGAGCAACTTATAGGTGTCTGACATTTATAATAAATGATAATGGAATAATTGCCTACAGATGTCAGCTTTCAAGATTAGTTATGATCGTTAAATCAGACCAAGTCCACCATACTGTAACCTCTAAAGAACACTAGATGGTCGGAGCTCCACTTTCTACTAAAGAATTGCAGACCCGCTGCATAGACATTGGGTTATATGTCAACATTTTGGTTCTTTGGGATCCAATTATCTATTTGATACTGCCTGAAAAACTGTCCGGGACTATAGGGAAAAACCGGTCAATCAACTGGAGTAAAGGCCGCTTTACACATAGCGACATCGCTAGCGCCCACCCCCGTTGTTTGTGCATCACGGGCAAATCGCTGCCCGTGGCGAACAATATCGCTGGTATGTGTCAGACGAACATACCTTTGCAACGACGTTGCTGTGGCCGCCGAACAACCTCTTTTCTTAGGGGGCGGTTTGTGTGCCATTACAGCGACGTCACCCAGTAAAACACCAATTGAAGTGGAGGGGCGGAGAGCAGCCGCAGGATCGTCACTCCCACCTCGTTGCTGAAGGATGCAGGTACGCTGTTGTTCGTCGTTCCCGGGGTGTCACACGTAGCGATGTGTGCTGCCTCAGGAAAGACGAACAACCTGCATCTAGAACGAGCAACGATATTATGGAAATGAATGACGTGTCAACAATCAACGATTTGGTGAGTATTTTTGGTCGTTAGCGGTCGCTCGTAAGTGTTATACGCAATGACGTTGCTAACGAGAATGGATGTGCGTCACAAATTCCGTGACCCCAGGGATATCTTGTTAAATATGTCGTTTCGTGTAGTGGGGCCTTAAGATGGTGAAAGACCGACCGGGGAAGACTTCATAGGACTGGTCACATCTCTCTCTATAATCTCCGGACAGCTTTTCAAACTAGCCAGTGTCTGATTCATGTTGCTCATAGTTTTGGCAGCATTATTATTTATTATTATAGCGCCATTTATTCCATGGCACTTTACATGTGAAAAGGGGCATACATAGTAGGGACAAGTACAGTAATCATAAACAAAACAAGGCACAGGAGGAAAGAGGACCCTGCCCGCGAAGGTTCAGTCTACAGGGGATTGGTGAGGATACAGTAGTTGAGCATGAAGCAGATGACAGGCTCCTCTTCCAAAAAGCTGTTTTTTTTGCCCCTCTGATCCTCCACAACAAGTTAACATAGCTATGGAGCATATATAACGGTCAAATAAATCTTGATTTTCATGCTTTATAAATAATACAAAATAATCTAATTGATACATCGTTGGATTCAAGATCTCTTTGCCTATTATGTGCTGCTCTTAGATAAAATAGCAAAAACCTGCTGGCAGATTCCCTTTATAGATGATACAATTTGAGGAGAATGAGGGTCCTAGCTCAGTTGATAAGCTCTTGAGAATGCACCTCTACTGGGCTGAGGTAACAGCATATCAGGCAGTATTTGGTGACAGGCATTCTCTGGTCGGAGTGGCGTGGTGCAGGGTAAATTGGTGGTGTCTATGTTGGAAGTAAAAATTTATGAAGGACCTTTAAAGAACATATGTATATATTTTGTTATCTTATGGTGATTTACATTACTACTTATTGGATTGATGGATCCATCAGAGTGTCAAACCCTCCTTAATAAGCAGACGTTGTAACACAAGTGTTTAGAAAGCTAAGTCTAGTAGAAATCCTATATGGCAATTAGACAACTTAGTCCCTAAATTAACATGATTGGAGCATGAATGAAAATAACCTCTGCTGCATTCAGCACTCCGCTAATTGATTGCGGCTGGTCTGCTTTCTCTGTAGGGCATGTTCATATTACGGCGTATTAGTGGAGGACTTTCTGAAAGAACTCAGAATTGGTGAAGGGTGTCTAATAAGAAATGCTTCCATCTGCTTTCCTTTGTGTTTAGTTAATTTAATGTTCTCTGACAGATACACAACATTTTAGGTTTGAGCTCATGGTGACATCATTTTATGACACTAGAGATAAGCAGGGATATCATAAAAATAATAAAACTCCGTGTACCCTTAGACATCTGTAGTTTTTCTCCTAGTCACACTTTGTAAGGGAAAGAGACAGAATTTCAATAGAATCATAACCCTGTAATCAACGAATATACGAGATAAGGATGGAAAATGAAGTCATCCTTCCCAGGAGAAGTTTACAGTGTTCATCCTCATTTGGTCAAAATGGAAACGCCAAAAGACTTACCCAAGTCTATGTACTAGAAGCAGCTTATTAAGCTGCTATATCTTTCTAAAAATTACAATAATTGCTTCCTCTACTAAGTGTCTTTTCTAAGAGCTCGAAATTGAGCAGTCCTTAAGATATTTCACTAATCTTCCTGGTAATGTACTGATTAGAGATGAGCGGACCCGTGGTAGTTCGTTTTGATGGGTTCACCCGGACTTTAGATAAAGTTCAGTTCTGGACCAGGACTTGACCTGAACCCCAATGTAAGTCACTGATTGGGCAGTTTGGGGTCCATGCCCACATACAGCCAGTTATAAACAGATCACTTCCGGCGGTGGTTGGGTGGGCTTTTTCCATTTTTTTGTTTGGTGCACATACATCCGATTATGCTATTGTTACCCCCAGTGCGAGTGTCACAGGGTATGTACTGACGGAACAGGGTCTCCTAAGCTGGTCCTCAGACTTGAGGCCCTGAGCTGTCCCTTATCTCGGAGGTACACTTGATGGATGCCAGCTCCGAGCCCCCAGCATGACCTTAACTCCCATGCGAGCCTTGATCTTACTCCCCCCACTCTGGGAGCAGGCCGAAAATCCAGTAACAAAACCCCTACAGAAAAGACACGGACAAGGTAGAATGAAACCTCATTAACACTGCATTAACACAAGGGGGAGGCAATATGCATACAGGGGAATAAAGAAACGCGTAGGGAATAAACTCACAACAGGGAAACCTTCACACCATGAAGAACAAACAGCAACTGTAGTTCACTACGAACTGAATAACTACTGAGACCACGATCGCTGGAGCAAAGCTGAAGCTATCTTCGGAGATCTACTACTACACTCCACAGCCTTAAAGAGTAATAGTAATTAGCAACCCAGCTCTCAGAAGATTTGCACACTGCTCCAAAAAGGATTAACTCCTGCACTGCTGGAAGCAGTGAAACAACTCAGCTGATGCCCAGCAAAGCTGAGCACTTAAGAGAGACCAGGTTACCTGTCAGACTCTGCAATGTGAGTTCGACGCCGCAGAAGTAATCCACATGTGCTGACCTGGAAAGTGCAAGACAGCGAGCTGTTCAAACATTGCAGGCGTCTCGCACTGGGTTGAGCACCGAGCATAGCCGAGCACAGCAATGCTCGCGCAAGTGGTCAGCATAAGTAAAAAACCTGAACTCTGAAAGTGAACTCTGTTTATTTTTTTAAGGTCTGTGTTTGTTATTAACACCGAACCTTCGGTTTGCTCATCTCCAGTTGTGATACTTTGAAACTAGGTGTTACAATTTCTCTTGTCAATAAGGTGTGTACATACAAAGTCTACACAACGCAACTATTAATACTAGAGATGAGCGGTTCAAGCAAAATTTAATTTAGTCTGTGCGGATTTCCCTGGGATATCCAATTTGCAAACAAATTATTTTTCTGCAAATTGAATTACTTTTATTATGCTGTGGAGTCTCTCCAGACCCTACATAATAAACATATAATACTAATAATACTAATAATAATAATTTGTATTTCTATAGTGGCAAGATATTTATCAGAGGGAACTTGTATAAACAAGATAAGACTTTACAGATTAACACATAGTTCACTAAAGGTCCATTTACACGCAACGACATCGCTAACGAGATATCGTTGGGGTCACGAAATTCATGACACACATCCAGCTTCGTTAGCGACGTTGTTGCGTGTGAAACGTACGAACGACCGCTAACGATTAAAAATACTCACCTAATCGTTGATTGTTGACACGTCGTTCATTTTCATAATATTGTTGCTCGTGCTGGACGCAGGTTGTTGGTCGTTCCTGAGGCAGCACATATCGCTAGGTGTGACACCCCAGGAATGATGAACAACACCGTACCTGCGTCCTCCAGCAACGAGGTGGGCGTGTCTTTTCTTTGCCTGCTCTCTGCCCCTCCGCTTCTATTGGCTGCCTGCCGTGTGACGTCACTGTGACACCGTACAAATCGCCCCCTTAGAAAAGAGGAAGTTCGCCGGCCACAGCGACGTTGCTAGGCAGGTATATGTGACGGGGAATAACGATATTGTGCGCCACGGGCAGCGATTTGCCTGTGACACACAAACGACGGGGGCGGGTGCGATCAGCAGCGACATCGCTAGCGATGTCGCTGTGTGTACATGGGCCTTAATGCTCACAAGCTTACAATATGAGGAAATAGGGGGATGCAAATAGTAAAACGTAAAAACCAAGTGCTTGTTGTGTAAGGTCCAGCCATCATTATAATAATTAGGAGCATTACAATAACGCTGAATGAATAGTTATCAGCAGTAAAGAGATACCAAGTGCGTAGAAGAGAGAACAGTAGATAGTTATAGAAGTAAGGTGATGGCCCAGTCTAAAGAAATGTCTTTTATGGCATGCTTGAAATTGTGGATACTGGGAATTAACCAGAAAATTGATGCAGCACGAGAGAGGTCCTGGAAAAAAGAGTGGGAGGTTCAGATTATAGCGGATGTTTGTGTCGGGGGCGGGGGCCAGCTTCCCCGTCGCGGGGGCTGCTCGGGGAGATCGCGCTCGGATACGGTGCCTCCTCCTCGGTGGCTTGAGCGGGCCGGACCCGGGGCTCGAGCAGCGCTCCTCGACCTCGAGTGAAATGGGGAATTGGGTTTCCTTCGGGATGTGGAGAGTTCGTGACGCCACCCACGGGTTGTGGTGATGGTGGGCACCACCGCTGCTGGTGACGGGGTTCCCGGGCGCGATGGCGGGGAGCAGCTAAGTGTTGAACCCTCCGTGGGTAGGGGCTGTTGGTCCCGGGGCCCGATGGGGGGGGAGATGCTGCAGGGCGCAGTGCTGTGGTGCGGTGCCTGATGGCACTGTTGTACTCACAATTAAACCACACAGAGTCACTGGTAAACTAGAAACTGCCAGAGTCCGCAGCCTTCGGTGCGGAGGGTGTTTGGGTCCCACACACAGTACAGCAGGATCCTGTTCTTGTATTGCAGCCAGACGCTTCTTTCTCCTTCCTCAGTCGGGAACGGGGAGCCCACTCCCCTGCAGTGATCCGGGTCGTCCCTTGGTACCGGCGGGCCACTACCCTGCCCCGGTCACCTTGGGCCCCTTCCTCACACTTCCCTTCCTTACAGCAGCCAGGAGCTATCCTCCCCTGGTCTGCTCTCTTCACTCTCCTCACTCACTCTACTGCCCACAACGGGACTCTCTCACTGACTACTGTGTCTTCCCGCCTCCAGGTCTGTGAACTCCTCGGTGGGCGGGGCCAACCGCCTGGCTCCGCCCCACCTGGTGTGGACATCAACCCTGGAGGGTGGCAACAAGGGTTTCATGTGTGACTGGTGTGACCTGTCCAGGGAAGGGGGTGTGTATGATGTTGTGTAGTGACCTGTGACCCCTGGGGTCCAGGGCGTCACATTTGTCTTAGGTGATTAGTGGAAAGAAGAGGATGGGTAGGGTGGTAGATAGATATGAGGGAGGACATGTGGGATGTGGTGCAGAACTGTCGAGAGCTTTGTGTGTAAAAGTGATAAGTTTATATTGGATTCTGTAGGAGATGGGCAACCAGTGCAATGACTGGCACAAGGTGGAGACATCGGTGTAGCAGTTGGACAGAAATATGATGCTAGCTGCCGCATTCACTCTGGCACACTCAACCGATCAATGTATTAGATGGTCAGCCACTCATCTGAATCAGTCACTGCTATGGATGACTCTAGTATGTAGTGTCTAGCCATCTTTATTAGCTGATCAGTGGTTGTTTTCAAATTAAACCCACAGTGCATCTGTTTAAGAAGTATATTTTATATGAAAGAAGCACTCCCATCAAAGTTTTTATCTTCTTAATATATTGCCCTAATCATATTAGATCATGCTGCATACTTACAATTGCTCATTTTGCCCTTCTACCAGTTAATTCTTCTGTTTTCCATTAAGTCTATGGCATCACATGATTAAAAACAGACTTGCTGAATTCCTCTAAGCTCTATCTAGAAACAGGAGGTCTCTTTTTCCTACATGAGTCATAATTCGAACTAGACAGTGCTTACAGTGACCTAAATTTGTAGTTCTAATGATGAGTCATGCAGGGAAAAAGAGCCTTCTAGTTTCTACATAGAGCTTAGAAGGATTCAGTAAAAAACAGCATATGTTTACTTGCAATGCAGCAAATCATATTCTGCTCACCATCGTCTAATGTCCCACCTGTCTGGCTCACAGGTGTATATGAAAAAAACAAGGAAAGAAGAAGGGACATATCCAGAACTAAAATCCAAACTTTTATTTAATCATATAATAATTCATATGCTGCAGGCATTCAGAGATCTGACACGTTTTGAGCGTATTACATGTTCTTAATCATAGATTCAGCTAGTCTGTTTTTAATCCCATGATGTCATATACTTAATGGAAAACAGAAGAATTAACTGGGTAGAAGAGAAAAATGAGCAATAGTAAATACAAAGTGCTATAAATTATGATGACTGGATTATATTAACAGGAGAAAAACCTTTGATAAGAGTGTTTCTTTAACCCTTTTAACTAAGCGACCACTTTTACTTTGCTCTGGCTACTCTAAATAATTGCTCCTGTGATTTAGAGTCACTTCTTTTCCTTCACAGTTAAATCTAGGGCCACTAGTAAAACTTTGACACCAGATATAAACAATAAAGTAGAAAAGGTTTGAGAGAAACATATATTGAGCCTAAACAGTGAAGTTTTCCAACCTTCTTTTGTCACTTAAAAAGTTTACACTTCAGGAATTTTAAGTACATTTATGTACACATGACATGGTACTTTGTCCAGCAGATAGAGATGCCGCGGTACAACAATTTGTATTCCCCTAGTAGACCATTTTATATGCCAGAGATGCGTAACAAATCTTCTGAGCAATTTTTAACCTTTGTAAAAGGTAAAAACTGTCTATACCCCATCCATAATAAATAAAGTGTTAAAATAATTGTAAACCTGTCACCCTGAGACAGCATTTCCTTCCAGATTTATTCTTATGCCTGAAATGCGTTGAGCTTCCTTCAGAATTGTTTATTATACTCTCCAAACATACTAATGCTTTTGCTGAGGTTTGTGCACTTGTCTGAGTTCTATATCCTCATTGATTTGTGTCTTTGCTCCCATTGTTTTCAGCAATCTCAGCGGACCAGCTCCTTTACAGCGATTGTCCTGTTATCTCTACATTGTGTATGTGTTTGTATTGTCAGTTTACTACATGATACCAAAGGATAGAAAACCCCTTTTTGTGCAAGAAAAGAATGGATTTTATCTCTGTATCTATCAGTCTGCAATACGGTTAAGTGTCTGGGTGGGCAAAAAACTATGACAGATCCAGGAAGGACTCAATTTCTTTTCTATGTGAATTTTTCAGAGCTTAAAGAGGACCAACCACCAGGATTTTCCTATATAAACTAAAGCCAGTGCTATAATGATGCTATCATGCTGATTCTATACATACCTTTAGTAGTGAGATCGGATGTATAGTTTCTGAAATACAGGCAAGTAAAGTTTGTGAACTACACTGCTACTTGATTGATAGGTGCTGCAGAATATCTAATAGATAGGTCAGGTTTTGATAGTTAATCTCATGTCTGTCTGCTGCCTGTCCATCTTGTTCCCTGTCCTTCCATCCCCCTTCTACCCCCTATAATAACAGAGGCAGGCAGACAGGGGATTGATTGAATAACTAACAAAACCCGACCCACCTATTAGATATTCTGTAGCTGCTATCAATCAAGTAACAGTGCATGTCACAAACTTTACTTGCCTATATTTCAGAAAGTATACATCCGATCTCACAACTACAGGTATGTATGTATCAGCATGATAGCACCAGTATAGCACTGGCTTTAGTTGATATAGGAAAATCCTGGTGGTTGGTCTGCTTTAATGGCCTTCTTAAAAAAAAATTAAAGTCTTGATATCTAAATGCAAAGTCTTGATTTCTAAATTGCTGAATCAGATCTGGATAGAAATGATGTGACAGAACCCCCCTTTTATGAGGGATCTCCGGAACCTCAGGTCCGGGCTTGCAAGGAAAGGACTGATATAACTTCCTTATCTGGTTTCTGCCATTGAAGTTACTTGCTGGAGCCCATGATTTCTCTTCTGGTCCATAACATCTCCAATGAAGAAAATACTTTAAGGACCCTCTCACTACCTGAGAATCTGAATATCACAGGAGGAGGATCTCTATTACAGACTGAACAGGCGATCAATATATCTTGAGCAGAGATTTGCAATATCTATTGGGTATCCTAAATGTTGAAGAAAGTTGCAGACAGAAAAATACAGTTAATCATCTCAATTGTTACATATAAACCAATAAATTTGGGACCAAGCTTCTCAGAAGGCACCTTAAAGAGGTTATCTGAGACTATTTTGTTTTTTCTTATGGACCCAAGAACTTACAGGCAAGTGTTTGTTAACGTCCTGCCCAGCACTGATCTCTGCCGGTTTAGAGCAGTCATGGACTACTCCTACCGACGTTTCTGCGACTTTTGGTGATGTAAGTTGCTTCTTTTCCCGCTCTACTCTGTTGATGAGGTGTCAGTGAAGATGTTGGGCTGATTGACAGTCAGATTGTCACGTCTTCACCGGAGTCCGCTCCTGCGACTTCTGCTTTAGTCACCAGGCGCCACCATATTCCCACTGTGGCAGTGCTGGTGATAGGAGAGGAGTCGGTGCCAGTGACTCCGGTGGGTGCAGGCTCCACTCATCTACTAAATTGGCCTTCCCCGAGACCCGTAGTACCACAGTCTGACTGTAGTGGCGTGAGTCTTCCAGTTGAAGTTACCACCGTTCAGCTACAGCCAATGGGAAGACTCCACACCCTTCTAGTTCTGGTCGATGCCAGATATAGTTTTCTATTCCTGCTTGTTCTGGTTCCTCGCTCTGTTCTGAATAGTGATCCCTATGTTTTGACCCCTGCCTGCTCTCTGACTACTCTTCTGCCTGAAGAGCTGATCTGTTCACGTGAGGCAACAGAATCACCAGCAGGAGTGAACTGTGATTACTCCGAATCTGTGCCGCCCAGAACAGGCAGGAACATAGTTCCCAAATACCTGCCTTTCAGTTCTTAGCCCCATGAGAATATAGTTATATAGTCTAGGATAACCCCTTTAAATATGAAATCTATAGTGGCTAAATAATTTTTTGTCTCAAACACCAAAGAATAGCCAAATCATATGTCTCTTATTAGCAGATGGAGTCTGTCTGCTCTGTGCTTGCCTCAAGATCTCTCTGACTTCAGATCAGATAAGCTTTAACCTATCCACAGATCTATCCACCTTCGTACTGTCAATCTCTGCAGCTGAAAAAAAAAAGAGGATGATGCCTAAGATTACAAAAATATGGAGAAGTTTCCAAGGATCATGCATAATGAATATTAATTGCTAAAGAAAGATATTCCACCCAGTCAGACTGATGATCAGAGACATAACACCAAAGATATTGTATCTGATTAATACGTTCTGTATGACTTTTGGTCTCTGAGAGTTAGGCAGAGGAAACAACATCTCAGTTTTGACCTTATTGCAAAATGCCTTCCAGAATTTAGAAAGAAACTGAATATCCTTATTGGAATATTATACAGACATACGGTATGTTTGATAACTGACATTCTTAAGGTTTGCGGACTAGGCAGCTTGGATAAAAGGACAAAGTGACACAGTATACTAAATCTTAGGGAGGATAATAGGATGAAAAAATTGCGGTTAATCAGTGAAGCCAATATCCAGTGAAATCAAGGACCGTAGATGAAAAACTGAACTTTATTTAGACAACACATTCGGAGTATTATTATTATTATTATTATTATTATTATTATTATTATTAATACTAGCTGTAGTACCCGGGCGTTGGCCGCGATAGTAACTGCCTCTCTGTCAGTCTCTGTCAGTGTGTGTCTGTCTGTCGCTGTCAGTCTCTGTGTGTGTCTGTCAGTCTGTCTGTCTCTTTCCCCATCTGCCTCTTTCACCGTCTGTCTCTTTCCCAGTCTGTCTCTTTCCCCGCCTGTCTCTTTCCCCGCCTGTCTCTTTCCCCGCCTGTCTCTTTCCACGCCTGTCTCTTTCCCCGTCTGTCTCTTTTCCCGTCTGTCTCTTTCCCCGTCTGTCTCTTTCCCCGTCTGTCTCTTTCCCGTCTTTTTCCTTGTCTCTTTCTCTGTCTCTTTCCCTGTCTGTCTCTTTCCCTGTCTGTCTCTTTCCCTGTCTCTGCCTATTTCCCTGTCTGTCTCTTTCCCTGTCTCTGTCTGTCTCTTTCCCTGTCTCTCTGTCTCTGTCTGCCTTTTTCTATTTGACTGTCTGTCTCTCTCTGTCTCTTTCCCTGTCTCTCTGTCTGTCTTTC
Source organism: Anomaloglossus baeobatrachus (assembly GCF_048569485.1). Taxonomy (NCBI): domain Eukaryota; kingdom Metazoa; phylum Chordata; class Amphibia; order Anura; family Aromobatidae; genus Anomaloglossus; species Anomaloglossus baeobatrachus. Next base: position 46,621,813 of record NC_134359.1, read on the forward strand.
ACTGTCTCTTTCCCTGTCTGTCTGTGTCTACTGACTCTGTCTGTCTATTTGACTGTTTCTCTCTCTCTTTCCCTGTCTGCCTCTTACTCTGACTGTGTCAATGTCTGTCTGTCTCTTTCTGTCTCTCTCTATCCGCCTCCCAACCGCCATCTTATTACCTCACACATAAGCTTCTTATACTTACAATTTATTTTGTTCCTATGGCAACCAATCACAGCTGCTATTAATAACCTGTAGCTCGCAGCTCCATTGACTTTAATGGAGGCAGGTTTTTTGGAGAGGAACTGTAAAGCGCGGGATTGAATGTTCTCGTCGAAACATAGTTATGACGTTCCCTGAGTCACATGGGGTGTCTGTGCAAAATTTTGTGATTGTAAATGCGACGGTGCGGATTCCTTTAGCAGACATACATACACACATACATACATTCAGCTTTTTATATTAGATTTATGTATAGAGCACCATGGAATCCAGGGTGCTGTACATGAGAAAGGGTTACTTACAGAATACATATACAAATTACAAGAGACAGACTGGTACAGAGGGAAGAGGACCCTGCCCTTGCAGGCTTACATTCTATAGGATTTTGGGGAGGAGACAGTAGGGCGGGTGTTGGTTGGGAGGCAGTTACAGCACGATGGTGAGGCGGCAGCTCCGGCGGTGGTGACGTAGTGGGGTCATTGGAGATTATAGGCATTTCTGAACAAATGAGTTTTCAGGTTCCGTTTGAAGCTTGCAAGTGTAGCAGATAATCTGACGTGTTGAGGCAGCAAATTCCAAAAGACAGGGGATGCTCGGGATAAGTCTTGGAGGCGGTTGCATGAGGAACGAATGAGAGAAGAGGAGAGGAGATCTTGGGAGGAATGGAGGTTACGTGTTGTTGTGCAGCGGTAGATTAGCTTGGAGATATATGGAGGAGACAGATTATGGATGGCTTTGTAGGTCAGTGTTAGAGTAGATTTAACTCCTTTATCAGGCTTCTCAGTTAAATCTACTCGGAATCGTGTTGTCCGAGTAAGGTTACTTTATTCATCAAAATTGATGAAAACTATAATCTCCAGAGATCTTGATGTTCCTTTACCCATGGTGCACAACATAACCAAGAAGTTTACAACCCATGGCACTGTAGCTAATTTCCATGGAAGTAGACGGCAGAAAAAATTGATTACAGATTGCAAAGCAGGATAGTCCAGATGGTGGATAAGCAGCACCAATCAAGTTCCCATAAAATTCAAGCTGTCTTAAAGGCTTAGGGTGCAACAGTGTCAGTGTGAACTTTTTGTTGACATTTGAATAAAATGAAACACTATGGCAGGAGACCAGGAGGACCCCACTGCTGACACAGAAACAAAAACATTAGCGTGCAGCATGCCAAAATGTACATGAGTAAGCAAAATCCTTTTAAAAAAGCATCTTGTGGACAGATAAGACCAAGATAGAGCATTTTGGTAAATCGCATCAATCTACTGTTTACCAAAAATGGAATAAGACCTACAAAGAAAAGACCAAAGGACCTACAGTCGGACATGGTGGAGGATCAAAGATGTTTTGGGGTTGTTTTGCTGCCTCTCTCACTGGGGGACTTAACTGTGTGCAAGGCATCATGAAATCTGAAGATTAACAAAGGATTTTGGATTTCAATGTGTTGCCCAGTGTCAGAAAGCTGGGTTTGTTTCCTAGGTTATGGGTTTTCCAGCAGGACAATGACTACAATTATACTTCAAGAAGCCCCCAAAAATAGATGGAAACAAAGCACTGGAAAGTTCTGAAGGGGCACCAATGAGTCGGGATCTAAATTCCATTGAAGCCTATGGAAAGATCTTAAAATTGCAAATGGGAGAAGACGCCTTCACATATGAGAGACCTGGAGCAGTTTATAAAGAAGAATCCAAAATTCCAGGTGAGAGGAGTAAGAAGCTTGTGGATGGTTATAGGAAGCAATAGATTGCAGATATTTATTCCAAAGGGTGTGCAACCAAATATTAGGTTGAGGGTGCCAACAGTTTTGTCCAGCCCATTTTTGGAGATTTCAGTGAAATTATGTCCAATTTGCCTTTTTTCTCTGTTTTATGTTGTTCCAATACACACGAAGGAAATAAACATGTGTATGACAAACGTGTAATTGCAATAATTTTCTGGGAGAAATACTTCATTTTCTAGAACAATTTCAAGGGTGATAACACTTTCGGCCGTGAATGTAATTGTTTGCTTGCCAACATAAGGGAAAACACTTTGCACATTTGACAGTTTTCTATAACAAGCAGCAGATTTTGTGCATCTTGTGAATGAGGCTTTAGATGCCATCTGCACCAATCAGAATACAAAGAGCTGGTTTAATAAATATTGACCATAAAACTCAGCATTGGAGACTTCATTTGCATTCAATAATATTTAAAACAAAAAATAATTTATAAGGTATGAGCATTGGATAGAACCTTAGAAAGATTTCTTTACGTCACAAACAGTGGTGGGATTGGGTTAAAGCGTAAAACACTGTGAGAGGTTTCCTTTCGAGGAGCGGATGCGAGATAGAACAGACTTGACGTCCGATATCCCTGGTGGACTTATAGTTTTATATTTGAAAACTTAATTTCTGACCAATATAAACATATTACATAATACAAATATAATTTTGAATTTAGATAAAATCGGTATCACATACAGTACAGACCAAATGTTTGGACACACCTTCTCATTCAAAGAGTTTTCTTTATTTTCATGACTCTAAAAATTGTAGATTCACATTGAAGTCATCAAAACTATGAATTAACACATGTGGAATGAAATAATTAGTGTGAAACAACTGAATATATGTCTTATATTCTAGGTTCTTCAAAGTAGCCACCTTTTGCTTTGATTACTGCTTTGCACACTCTTGGCATTCTCTTGATGACCTTCAAGAGGTAGTCACTGGAAATGGTCTTCCAACAGTCTTGAAGGAGTTCCCAGAGATGTTTAGCACTTGTTGGCCCTTTTGCCTTCACTCTGCGGTCCAGCTCACCCCAAACCATCTCGATTGGGTTCAGGTCTGGTGACTGTGGAGACCAGGTCACCTGGTGTAGCACCCCTTCACTCTCCTTCTTAGTCAAATAGCCCTTACACAGCCTGGAGGTGTGTTTGGGGTCATTGTCCTGATGAAAAATAAATAATGGTCCAACTAAATGTGAACCGAATAGAATAGCATGCCGCTGCAAGATGCTGTGGTAGCCATGCTGGTTCTGTATGCCTTCCATTTTGATTACATCCCCAACAGTGTCACCAGCAAAGCCCCCCCCCACCGTCACACCTCCTCCTCCATGCTTCACGGTGGGAACCAGGCATGTAGAGTCCATCCGTTCACCTTTTCTACAAAGACACGGTGGTTGGATCCAAAGATCTCAAATTTGGACTCATCAGACCAAAGCACAGATTTCCACTGGTCTAATGTCCATTCCTTGAGTTCTTTAGCCCAAACAAGTCTCTTCTGCTTGTTGCCTGTCCTTAGCAGTGGTTTCCTAGCAGCTATTTTACCATGAAGGCCTGCTGCACAAAGTCTCTCTTAATAGTTGTTCTAGAGATGAGAAGGTGTGTCCAAACTTTTGGTCTGTACTGTATATATAACTTATATGAAGAGACCAAACACACTTTCACAAAGACCTCCAGAAGGCGTGCTCCATTTATGCTGTAAATTAAGTCAATGTCTCTTGAAATGTAAAGCTCGGCTATTAATAACACAGCTCGATGATGCGTTGATGACTTTCAAAGTCCTCTACGTGGCAGAATAACTGATGATCATAGGGTTCCATCACTGCTTTAAATTTTTAAAGCACCCAGTTAGAAATTCAATATGACCTTATTATAATAGACTTCATTATTCACGTGTACGGTCGGGTATTAGGGTCTTCACTGTCAATTTAAATTTATGAAGGCTTCATGACTTCAGTTATCATCATTCCTTACTGTAATTTGGACCTCACCGTCTATGACAGCTGGTGGTCACAGAGGGCAATTGCTCCCTTGGCTGGGAATGAATGTAATGACTTGGCCCTTTCTTATTACTTAGGATAGTGCTAAGGAGCTGGTGTTAAAAAGGGTAGTCTCCAGGGATGCATAACACTACATCTGCAGAAAAAAATATATATACACACATACATATAGCCTTGAGGAAGGCTCCTTGCTGAGCCAAAATATTGCACATCTCGTGGTGTCATCCATGGTGTATCACTTTTTCAAAGATCGTGATGGTGTTGTAATCTACAGTCATATGAAAAAGTTTGGGCACCCCTATTAATGTTAACCTTTTTTCTTTATAACAATTTGGGTTTTTGCAACAGCTATTCAGTTTCATATATCTAATAACTGATGGACTCAATAATATTTCTGGATTGAAATGAGGTTTATTGTACTAACAGAAAATGTGCAATCCGCATTTAAACAAAATTTGACTGGTGCAAAAGTATGGGCACCTTTATCAATTTCTTAATTTGAACCCTCCTAACTACTTTTTACTGACTTACTAAAGAACTAAATTGGTTTTGTAACCTCATTGAGCTTTGAACTTCATAGGCAGGTGTATCCAATCATGAGAAAAGGTATTTAAGGTGGCCACTTGCAAGTTGTTCTCCTATTTGACTCTCCTATGAAGAGTGGCATCATGGGCTCCTCAAAACAACTCTCAAATGATCTGAAAACAAAGATTATTCAACATAGTTGTTCAGGGGAACGATACAAAAAGTTGTCTCAGAGATTTAAACTGTTAGTTTCCACTGTGAGGAACATAGTAAGGAAATGGAAGAACATATCTATCTATCTATCTATTTATTAGATAGATAGACAGATACAGTTAGGTCCAGAAATATTTGGACAGTGACATAAGTTTTGTTATTTTAGCTGTTTACAAAAACATGTTCAGAAATACAATTATATATATAATATGGGCTGAAAGTGCACACTCCCAGCTGCAATATGAGAGTTTTCACATCCAAATCGGAGAAAGGGTTTAGGAATCATAGCTCTGTAATGCATAGCCTCCTCTTTTTCAAGGGACCAAAAGTAATTGGACAAGGGACTCTAAGGGCTGCAATTAACTCTGAAGGCGTCTCCCTCATTAACCTGTAATCAATGAAGTAGTTAAAAGGTCTGGGGTTGATTACAGGTGTGTGGTTTTGCATTTGGAAGCTGTTGCTGTGACCAGACAACATGCGGTCTAAGGAACTCTCAATTGAGGTGAAGCAGAACATCCTGAGGCTGAAAAAAAAGAAAAAATCCATCAGAGAGATAGCAGACATGCTTGGAGTAGCAAAATCAACAGTCGGGTACATTCTGAGGAAAAAGGAATTGACTGGTGAGCTTGGGAACTCAAAAAAGCCTGGGCGTCCACGGATGACAACAGTGGTGGATGATCGCCGCATACTTTCTTTGGTGAAGAAGAACCCGTTCACAACATCAACTGAAGTCCAGAACACTCTCAGTGAAGTAGGTGTATCTGTCTCTAAGTCAACAGTAAAGAGAAGACTCCATGAAAGTAAATACAAAGGGTTCACATCTAGATGCAAACCATTCATCAATTCCAAAAATAGACAGGCCAGAGTTAAATTTGCTGAAAAACACCTCATGAAGCCAGCTCAGTTCTGGAAAAGTATTCTATGGACAGATGAGACCAAGATCAACCTGTACCAGAATGATGGGAAGAAAAAAGTTTGGAGAAGAAAGGGAATGGCACATGATCCAAGGCACACCACATCCTCTGTAAAACATGGTGGAGGCAACGTGATGGCATGGGCATGCATGGCTTTCAATGGCACTGGGTCACTTGTGTTTATTGATGACATAACAGCAGACAAGAGTAGCCGGATGAATTCTGAAGTGTACCGGGATATACTTTCAGCCCAGATTCAGCCACATGCCGCAAAGTTGATCGGACGGCGCTTCATAGTACAGATGGACAATGACCCCAAGCATACAGCCAAAGCTACCCAGTAGTTCATGAGTGCAAAAAAGTGGAACATTCTGCAATGGCCAAGTCAATCACCAGATCTTAACCCAATTGAGCATGCATTTCACTTGTTCAAATCCAGACTTAAGATGGAAAGACCCACAAACAAGCAAGACCTGAAGGCTGCGGCTGTAAAGGCCTGGCAAAGCATTAAGAAGGAGGAAACCCAGCGTTTGGTGATGTCCATGGGTTCCAGACTTAAGACAGTGATTGCCTCCAAAGGATTCGCAACAAAATATTGAAACTAAAAATTTTCTTTTTGTGTTTGGTTTATTTGTCCAATTACTTTTGACCTCCTAAAATGTGGAGTGTTTGTAAAGAAATGTGTACAATTCCTACAATTTCTATCAGATATTTTTGTTCAAACCTTCAAATTAAACGTTACAATCTGCACTTTAATTCTGCTGTAGAGGTTTCATTTCAAATCCA